>NC_041391.1:64029392-64072729 GCF_002162155.2 Triticum dicoccoides
AAATAAAGATGACCCTTGGGCTCGCGAAAACCCAAGGGAAAAGGGCTTAGGTGGCAAATGGTAAAACCAAGGTTGGGCCTTGCTGGAGGAGTTTTATTCAAAGCGAACTGTTAAGGGGGTCCCATAAATCACCCAACCGTGTAAGGAACGAAAAATCAAGGAACATAACACCGGTATGACGGAAACTAGGGCGGCAAGAGTGGAACAAGTCACCAGGCATAAGGCCGAGCCTTCCACCCTTTACCAAGTATATAAGGTGCATTAATTAAACAGGTGATATTGTGATATCCCAAAAGATCCATGTTCTGTCCAGGAACAAACTTCATCTTTACCTGCAACTAACAATGCTATAAGAGGGGCTGAGCAAAAGAGGTGACATAGACAAACAACGGTTTGCTAGGACAGGTTGGTTAGAGGTTTGACATGGCAATAGGGAGGCATGATAAACAATGGCAGGTAGAGCAAACATAGCGATAGAGCGAGTACTAGCAAGCAAAGATAGAAGTGATATCAAAGGTATGGTCATCTTACCTGCAAGGTTCTCAGAGTTGTCGAAGGCTTGACCCTCGTTAGCGTACTCAACAGGTTCCTCGTGCACGTACTCGTCTCCCGGCTCTACCCAAAGCAAGAACACAAGCAAAGGAACCACAATAAATCACGGTGCAATGCACAAGCTACATGATGCAATACATGTCATGCTATGCGATATGTGATATGCAATGCATATGTGTGCTTCGGGAGGAAAAAGGATGAACAAGGCATCGACTTGGCAAACCAAGTATGCCACTGGAAAGATGAGATGATTTCGGTTGAAATCAATATAAAGATCACCGGATTCGGATGCACGGTTTGCAAATGACAAGCAAGACAAGATATGATGCAAACTGCTTAAAACAGCAACATGGCTACTTGGATGCAAAGTATAAATAAGCTATAGCACCCAAACATATGAATAAGATGCATAGTAGTGATGTACATGAGATGCTCTATGAAACATGAACACTAAGCTCAATCTATAACCCACTAGAGCATGACTAAAATGGCATGGCAATATGCAAAAGATAACAGTTTCTACAGACTTAGTGGAATTACTAGGCATAGCAGAAACAGATTCATCATGGCATCTCAACAGGCTTGATTAACTCACTACCCTGCATGTCATGGCATGGAACAAGTGCTAGCATGAAGTAGGCATGAAAATGAAGCTACTCATGTGCAAAACAACCACCTAGCATATTTGCGTGAACAAACACATAAATGACAAAATAGCAACATAGATTGAGATGACATGTTCATGAACTTGCTCAAATGCAGAAACTAATGCCACCACTGGATTGGTGGGATTTTTCTACCCCAAAAACATATATAATATGTTAGGATTGCTGTAGAAAAATCATCACAAATGCACTAAGATAAAACCTGCCCTAAATGGAATATGACAGAAATGGCATTTTCCATATTTGGAAACGCCCAGAAATGGACCTGCCCGAAATGGATAGATTCCATATGCCAGAAATGGAATATTCGCTGGGAACAGAAATAAAAATAAAAAAAATAAGAAAAAGGCAAACAGGGGCTAAGGGAGGATGACAGGTGGGGCCACCCTGTCATACACATACAAGGTTGAAAATAACCAGAAAAAGAGGGGGGGGGGGAAGATTTATGCACCCGCGGGGGATCGAACCCGGGTTGCTGAGGTGAAACCAAGTGGCTCGAGCCACTGGGCTAGGCGTCGATGGCTGACAGAGGAGGGGGTTTTGCTCCTCTTACCTACTGCTACAGCGCCTATCGAAACAGAAGAAATAGAGGGAAGCCACGGCGCGACCTGAGGCGGCGGACGGGTCACCGGAGCAGCTCGGGCGCCCTAACGGAGTGGCGGATGGGTGCTACGGGATCACAAGAGGATCCCGCACTCGCGCTTGGAACGCACGACGCCCAACGGCGACGGAAACGCTGCCGGCGACGAGGTCCCGAGCGGGCGGCGACAAACTAAACCACGACGAGCCGCTGGGTTAAACAAACGATAGAGAGCACGGGTCTACTCTACATGATACGACGATGCCTATGGACATGCGCAAAGATGCTAAGGAGGTCGGAGCACTCGCCGGAGACGAGGTCCGACGGCGGCGAGATCGGGCGGCCGCGGCGGCCGCGGTTAGAGCAAGCAAACAAGGGGGAAAAGGGGGCAGGAAGCTGTGCGTGCTCACCACAAGCATGGTGGTGCGCTTGGCTTGGCGGGAGGTGGACGAAGACGGCGAAGGCGATGGACGAACTTGTTCGGCGGCCGGGTTCGAAGACGAGGAAGAAGAGGTCGTTGCAGGGGCTCCGGCTCCACGTAGTCGACGACGGGGACGTAGTGGACGACGGGGAAGAAGAGGGACACTCTAGGCGGGGTAGATGCCGAAAGAGAGCACGCCGGCGACAAGGACGCGCTCCCCGATGCGTTCGGGACGGCGATGGCGCGATCGATCTGGTTGCTAAACCTACCAGGAAACGGCGGCGGCGGACGAGGGAAACCCTAAGCGAAGCAGGGGACAAAGGATTGGGGCTTAAAAGGGCTAGGGTGAGCGGCGCGATCTCACGCGCGCTCGTGCTCGCGGTCCCCATGGCGACGGCGAGAGGAGAGGGAAAAGGTGGGTGCGGGGAACAGGGGAGGCGCTGACGAGCAGGACCAAACTAGCCACGTGGCGAGGGTCTAGCGGGGGTGCCTGCTTGCGAAGGTGAGAAAAGGCACGGAGGAGAGGACCGAGCGGGCTGGCTGGCGCGATGGGCCAGCTGACACGGTTAGCGAGCTGGGCCGGCCTGGGAGGCCGAGGCCCAGGGGGGCTGCTGCGCTGGCTGCAGGCTGCTGCTCTATTTCTATTTTTTTAAACAGGAATATAAACAGAAAAGCACAGGGGAAAAGGAGAGGAGTTTGAGTGTAAAGAAAATATTCTCAAGCTCCTGGAATTATCCACTATTTGAATAAATTGCATTGGGCATTTTTAGAGGTCGAAAAATAAGACAAGTTTGAATATAATTCAAACTTGTGTCATTTTTGAACCTGACCAAAACAACTTCAAATAAGGAGATATTTGGCAGAGAGGTTTAGGACATGGAGCAAGATTTACAGGGAGAAGATGAACATTAATAGAGAAAGGAAAATAGCACTTGACAAAAGAAGGAAGTAGAGGGAAAGAGGAGGTGGTGATGCAAGGTTTATACCTTGAGCATGCCACAACATAATAGGTATGAGATCACAACATGCACATGATGAGGATGAATGCAAAATGACAAGAGGCACAAATGCAATATGGTAAGGTTAGCATGACAATGAAAAGAATAAAACACATAACCAAACAAGATGAGGCCAAACATGATAAAACCCACAAGAATTGGATGAAGGTCAAGTTGATATATTGCCAAATTGGGACATGTTACATCTGGGGTGTGACACGTCCCAAGACTATGGTATAATCAACATCTAGCCCAGCGACCCACTCATCATCTGAGTTTTCGAACATGCGTCTGAAGTGAGCAAGGCATTCTTGCATCGTCGCGGAAGAACGGGTGCAGATGACGTCAAACTCATCGTTGGTGATGGTCTAACCTTGTACTCACTGCCGATCATGGAGATTTGGGACGCCATGGATTTGGGAGGAGGGTTAGGATTAGTGGAACTGTTGTAATGTGAAAGGACGGGACGACTAGGAGCGAACCGCCGTAATATTAAAGGACGTGCGGGGACAAGTAGGAGCGAACTACCAGCATGCGAATGGCAGGGTAGTGGCTTTCCATTCTCCCATGATACGGGCTTCCGAGAGCCCTTGGATCTGAGATCAAGCGGTTGCATGGCGTGATTCTAGACCTATGGGCGAATATCCTATGCTGGAGGGTTATTCCACAAATTTTCAGCAACTTAGCATGCGAACGTTTGATCGCAGATCCAAGGGCTGCCAGCAGCCCGTATCATGGTTGCGCCTACCACGAATGTCACGTCGCTCATGCGGTCGCACTCTTGGAGATTTAACATAGTGCGTTAGGCTATCTGATGTTGGCATGTCATCACTTAGTCACTCATACTACAACAAGGTTAGCTATAAGGTTGGCTACAAGTGTATTTTTTTACTTCTCTCTATCTCTTTCGTCGTACTCGTATTTATTGCATTTGCCAAGGAGTGACCTCTTCCAACGAAATGGTGCTTTAGATGAGGTGCTAAGGGCATTAAATGGCTTAGCAATCAAGTCCCCAATGCATAGGTGCTTATTAGTTTTTTGTTGCTAAGTTTGCTTCATTTAATCTCAAAATTGTCTTTTCACCTAGGTACACGTGCTTAGCACCGTTTCTTCCTTGGGTCACCAAACTAGTCTCTCTCTTCTTAATTAACTTGCCACATCAGACTTTATGCCTATGTGGCAAGCATAGCACCTGTAGGAGCAAGTAAGTACAATAGAGCGCTTTACATGGCATTTTTGCATATGTGGAGGAAAGAGAGGCAAGGAAAAAGTGGAGAAGTGGGATCTCATGCAAGAGCCAGCCTCTACTACATGGTGGAGCATTGGGAGAGGCACCTGTATGGAGGTGGTCAGGAATCGGGAGACTCACGTCGGTCGTAGCGCGGCAGTTAAAATGATAATGGCAAGTCAAATCACGGGGCCCCACCTGTCCAGCAGTAACTCGCTGCCAAATCACACAGCCCTACGTTTGTAGCAGCCTACTCCATCATCTTCTCGCGTCTCTGTCGAACCGACTAGGCGGAACTGCCCCGCCTACCGCACAGGAAAAGCCCCGCCCTTGACTTTTTAATAGTACAGTATTACTAATTTTGTATTCATGGATTGCGCCATGGAGCAAAGCCTCTAGAAAACGGCGGCACACATGTACGGAGTATACAGCATGCCTGTTGCGTTCGCGTCGCACCCCAGACGGTCGGTCGGTCTGGCGTGCTGCTCTGTGAATGGAACGCGCGTCATATTCCGTTTGCACACACATGTGGGACCACAATTGAGAACCGACCATAGGCACACTCCCGGCCCCGCAAGTCGCGTGACCTAATAGAAGAGGGAGACGAGCGATAGTACTAGAGAAGTGTTGTACTACGTTGGTGCCTGGATGATCCCTGCAAGACACGGAAGATCAGTTCGTCCATGCATGTGACCAGACTCCAGCAGACATGCTTGGATTGGCTATCGTCTACATAGCGTGCAGGCTGTGTTGTATAGGGCAGTAGTTCTGGTGAGAAATCTAAAAAAAGGCTTCTTGTCATCTCGCAAAATTAGGTGTCATGTGCTTCGGATAACTGACTTGGGCTAGTCATTGGGGGCACATGCACGAAAAGACTACTCGGCTGCCATCTAGGTCAAGCTGGCTATGTTAATTACGACATCTATTGACGGACCCCTTTTCTACGGGTTTATATTTAATTTGAGCTTTGATCCTTGTCTAGTTTGTCCGTCGGGATTCATGTTGTCTCGTTTGGGCACTAAGGTTATGATTTCTTGTCATGTGGCATTTTTTTGTGTTATATGTTATAATCCAGTGCTTCGGATCAAAATGACGACAACTGCACCTCCGGGCCACGTGCATGAAGACTTCTCGACAGTCATTGACAAGGTCAAACTGGCTCCCGTAGACAAAAGGAAACTAGTACTCCACTATATAGGCAGGGGCTTACGCGCTTGCTTGCTAGTGTTGCTCTCTTCACACTGTCTCATCCTCTCCAGATCTAAACACAACCACAGTGGCCACTCTCTCCCTCTCTCTCTCTCTCTCTCTCTCTCTCTCTCTCTCTCTGCTCACTGCTGGTCAGAAAGAGCCAGCTTCAGCATCCCAGTCTAAGCACCCCCGGCCTCCATCCTTGCGATGCACGGTACATCTCGTTTGCCACCTACTCGACCCTAGTGTCATAGAAAAAATGAAGTAATAATACAGTTAAAATAGAGCGAGTGTCCTCTCTATCATTTCATTTCCAATGTAGATAAAGAAAGTGCTTCTCTTTGTTAATGTATGTTTCATCAACTAGTCCCATTGTTAATGTTTAAGCGTTTCTGCAAACTGGGGTGCTTAATTTTAGTTGATCTGTACAAAAATAGAGATTTGAATGTCTCAAGGCGCCTCCTTGTACTACCATTGTACACTGATGTTCATTACTGGCAGAAGGTGTATCTGGGAGACTTGGGACGATTTCCAGTATGAGGTGTACCGTATGAGGCGTCGCAGGGCCCATCTCACCCTCGAAGCATGGCATACTATGATACTATCACAATATTTTCTTCTATTTATTTTGTGTGTTTCATCAACTAGGGCCACTATAATGTAATCACGCATTTTGATTATCTGTGCAAACAGGGTTATTCAGCTGCATTTTGTTGGAACTGCACAAATGTACATATGGAACCGGCATATATGCAGAGTGCGAGGTGTGCCAAGTCAAAATTACCGACACCAACCATGCTCCATGCACACATCGGCATCCACCACCACCAGTGGGATGTGTGGCGCTCTCTGTGGACGGATCCTTCTCGACAACAAATCCTCTAACCAAATACTAGTAGCTTATATTGGCAGTTTTCTAGGGAGTACTCTTTTCTGAAAGAAGCACCAATCTATTTATCTTTATGTAAGTGCATCTAGTGCCCTTAGTGATTTTGGTGTATTGAAGACTTATAGGTTAAGGGACTAATATGTTTGTGAGTGTACATAGGCTCTATAAGTCAATGAGGAGTTTGATATTAACAGTTAAAGTCGACCCCTAAAAATGAATGTCTTGGGCTGAAGACTTTGGTTCTCCTGAAGACTTTGAAAGTGAAGAAATTGGTGTGACCTTGAAGACTTCGATATTCATGCAAGGAATATGAAGCATGGAGACTTTTGTTTTTGTAGTTTCATTTTCTCTTTCTTGAGTCATAGGAAACACCGTACTGTTAAAGGGGGTCGAGGTAATACTAAGGAAACTGATTTCCAAGTGATGCTCATCTCAAAATCCTACACCTACCCAATCCTTCGAGTGAAGCCATTGGAAATCTCATATCAATTCAGTCAATTTCTTCAGTGACAGAGATGAAGATCTTCTGGTATCTGAAGAATTTGTCCTAACTGAGGAGTTAGGAATTCGCCAGTGCGGATTACCTACATAGTGAGGAAGATGATAGCCCTCAGGAATTCAAACCTCAAATCCGACCGTTGCTGTGCCGCGCGCCAGCTGTCCCAAAATATCCTACCACCTAACAGTCATATTAGACAAGGGCATTTATGTCTTATCATGCTGGGCTGCTCCCTAGGCTATAAATAGTCGCCCCTACAAGCACTAGCTGGTTGTTGCTCCGAGAGAAACTGACACTTGTCATTTGAGAGCATCCCATTCCTCCGAGGACTTTGAGCGAAAATCATCAAGTGAGGAAAACCCAAATCACAAACCCAAACCTACAAACCCCAAAGTGATTGAGCATCACTGAAGAGATTGTTCCTGTGTGGAACCGACGCTTGTTACCTTCGAGGACTGTGTATCCTCCAGACGGTTAGGCATCATTGGTCTGAGCATCCAAGAGGAAGTGTCGATTGCCGAGTGACCAAGTCTGTGAAGGTTTGGAAGTCACCTATGAAGACTTACCACTACTGTTGGGCGAGGTCTGTGTGATCTTAGCTCAAGGAGAATACGGTGAGGACTGTGTGTCCGGGACTGTGTGTCCTCGAGTTTAAATACTCAGCCACTCCAACCAGACGTACAACTGTCACAACAGTTGGAACTGGTCTACCAAATCATTATCTTCACCAAGCCAACGGGTTCTATTTAATTTCCTCAACCCTTTCATTTCCTCAGTTATGTTTGATGAACCTGATCATTACTATTTGAAGACTTTGACTGAAGACTTTCTCTAATTCCTCACTCCTATTTCTTCAGTCTGTTTGTCTTCATCCTGCTTATCCTGTGTTTACACTTTCTGTACTCTGTGTCTGTCATTCATTTTATCATGATGACTATGTTGTTGATCTGTTATGCTTATACCTGAGTACTTATTCCGCTGCAAGTAGTTCTTCGCTTAGGAATTTCCTCACCCTGATATTCCTCAGTGAAGAATTCATAAAAATCGCCTATTCACCCCCCCTCTAGTCGAAGTAACACACTTTCAATTGGTATCAGAACAAGGTACTCCCTTGTTCTGTGTGATTTTGGTTTAACCACCTGGAGTTTTAGTTATGTCGACTGCAGGAATGAGGAGTGTGTCCTGCCCCATCTTTGACGATCATGAGTATCTAAAGTGGAAGGCCATAATGAAGAAGCGACTCATGCCAATGAACATCAAACTATGGACCGTCACTGAGATTGGTCTTGCCAATCTATGCAAGATGGCGGAGGCTGATGACATTCGCAAGTACACTCTACTCAACCTCACAGCAAAGGATGCCATGTGCTCCTGTTTGTCCCAAAATCAGTTCAGGAACGTCATGCATCTCAACCATGCAAAGCTAATCTGGGACCGACTCTCTGAGGTCTACAAAGGACATCGTATTCATCATGATCCTTGGTTTGAGGATTTCAAGGAATCACTCAAGGAGATGACTTTCGCACCTGAATCATCATCCTCTTCACCATGCCTTATGGCAAAGGGTGCCAAGGTAACAGAATGCTACCTTTCTGAATCTAGTGATGATGAATCAGGTGATGAATTTGGCCCCAGCTATGTCAAACTTGCTTCCCTTTCCACTAAATAACAAAGAGCTCTTGAAAAAGTTCAAAACATGCTAGATGAAAGCGATGATATGTTGGGTGAGGAATTGGATCGAACTAAGGCTTTGACTAATAGTCTTCAAAAACTTCAGTCAAAGTTTGACAACTTTCAAAATCATCATAACACTCTCTTAACTGATCACGAGAAGCTCTTTTATGAAGTTCTTTAGAGAAAGAAAGATCTTGAAAAGATAAAAGCGAGTTATGAAGATCTTCATAAGGAAAACGATTCATTGCTTGCTCAACAGATCAGTTTCGCTCAGGAAGAATTTATCCCACCATGTCTTAAATGCATTGAGCGTGAATCCGCTAATTCATCACCTGAATGTTAAAATGCTTCTCTTGCTGCAAATTCTTCAACTATCTATGTGGTTAAAAATTCCTCATCTGAGGATACCACATGTATCACAGACGATAATGCAGGGCTAAAGGAATTTTATGTGACAGGCATTTACAAAAGCCTGAAAGGGTATCAAACTCTACGTGACGTGCTCAAAAAGCAAATCTTGAACAGGAACCCTAGGAAAGAGGGTATTGCCTTTGAGAGGAAACTCAATGCTGATGGGACCTACTGGAAACCTGAGCAGTACCCCAAAACCTCATGGGTTGCTGCGAAAGGACCTCCCGTAGATCCATGCAATTTATCTGGCTTTAACTCTGATTCTTTATATTCCTCTGATGAGTCATTTGACTCCAACTATAAGCTATTTAAGAATCAGAATGGTGAGGTATTTGCTCGATATGTTGGAACTAGCTACAGGAACGGTCCTGCTATGAAGAAAATCTAGGTTCCTAAAAGGTGCCTTGAAAATCTTCAGGTGAATGTCATCATGACACCACCAATGAAGAATAGGAACCCTAGATCAAATTCTTCATATGGATCAAAGTCCTCATATGGACCAAATTCCTCACGCAGATCTAAATCCTCATATGAACATCATCGTGCTCACACTTCTATTTCGCAGGGAAAGTCTAAGGGCCGTGAATATGTGCATTATTCTTCAAACCATTATGCTCATAAGTCCTCGAAGAATTTCTTTGCTTATTATATGCTTATCCTAACCACTATTTTGTGAAGCGAAGTGCACTGGCTTCTATGCCATCATTTTCTTATGGAGCTTGCAGAATGATGAACTCTTTGCCACCCCTCTAGATGTGGGTGGTGAAGAAAAAGAACTAATCTCTTATGCAGGCTCAGGTCTCCAGAAGAACTTAATCGTCTGAAGAATTTGCTGGAGACCTGAATGTGCTTGAAAGGACGCAAGCTAATCATGAAGAAATGAATCATTCATTTCACACGTCCTCATATTACTATATCTATTATTGTTGATGAAATTGATATCATATTCTTCACTGATGAAGTATATGGGTTCGTAAGTTGCACTAATTCATCTGCAAGATGAACAACCCAAAGCTACTGAGTAGGTCCTCGACAGTGGATGTACAAATCACATGACTGGTGACAGGAGCTTGTTGATGGACACTGATTTGTCGCCATCTCATCTGAAGCATATCACCTACGCTGACAAAGGCAAAAACAAGGTATTGGGTCTAGGTAAGGTTGCAATTTCAAAGGATAAACACATGGACAAGGTCATGCTTGTTGAGTCCTTAAGATTCAATCTTATGTCTGTCTCAATGCTTTGTGATCTTGATATGGTTGTTGTCTTTGGCAAATTCCGTTTCCTTGTGATAATGGAATCTCACAACTCTAAAGTCTTTGAAGGCTTTAGGAAAGGAGACTTGTATATTGTTGATTTCTCTGCAGGACCACAGGCTGCTACATGTCTACTTGCAAAAGCTTCAGAATGCTGGTTATGGCATCGACGACTTGGTCATGCTGGGATGAGGAACTTGCATACACTCGCGAAGAAGAAGCACGTCATTGGCATCGAGGGTGTCAAATTCCTCACAGATCATCTTTGTGGAGCTTGCAAGGCTGGAAAGATCACCAGAGCCAAGCATCCCACGAAGACTATCATGACCACTTCTCGTCCCTTTGAATTACTTCGTATGGATCTATTTGGCCCTACTCATTATGCCACATTCACTAGTTCTGCATCATTATATGGCTTTGTCATAGTTGATGACTACTCTCGTTACACATGAGTGCATATCATCACTTACAAGAATTGCAGGAAGTCTTCAGACGATTTTCCTCAAGGGCTTCCACTAACTTCGGTGTGAAGATCAAGCATATCAGGAGTGATAATGGAACCGAGTTCAAGAACACTGGCCTTGATGAATATCTCGATATGCTTGGTATTACTCACGAATTATCTGCTCCTTATACTCCTCAGCAGAATGGCATCATGGAGCGCAAGAACAGGACCCTTGTTGAGATGGCCCGCACTATGCTTGATGAATACAAGACACCTGAGCGCTTCTGGCCTAAAGTAGTTGATATTGCATGCCACATCATCAACAGGGTATACCTTCACAAATTCTTGAAAAAGACCTCATACGAACTCCTCACTGACAAGAAACCCAATGTAAGTTATTTCAAAGTCTTCGGTGATAAATGCTAGATTAGATATCCTCACCATCACTCTAAATTTGCACCAAAAGCACATGAGGGTTTTATTCTTAGTTACGGAAAGGACTCGCACACCTACAAAGCCTTCAACATCAATCATCACAAGGTTGTTGAAACTGTAGATGTGCGGTTCGATGAAACTAATGGCTCGCAAAGAGAGCACCTACCTCCTGTGCTAGATGAAATGTCACCTGAGGAATCCATCAAGTTCAAAGCTACTGAGGATGTCATCCCTACCGAAGAATCTGCGAAAGAAGTCATTCCTGATCGTGAAGAAAGTCATGCTGGTGTTGTTGAAGAAACTGGTCCTGAAGAAACTGCTCGGCCTAAGCAAAGTCGTCAACCTGCACATCCTCGCATTGCAAACAAAGTGCAAGTTGAGAAGATCATCGATGACATTCGTGCACCAGGTCCCCTCACGCGCTCAAAAGCTTCACATTTATCTAACTTTTTTGGGCATTTTGCATTTGTCTCTATCACAGAGCCCACTAAAGTAGATGAAGCAATCATGGAATCTAAGTGGATTCAAGCCATGCAAGATGAATTGCATCAATTCGAGCTCAACAATGTGTGGGAGCTTGTCAAGCGACCAGACCCACGCAAGCACAACATCATCGGTACCAAATGGATCTACGGTAACAAACAAGACGAAAATGGCCTCGTGGTGAGGAATAAGGCTTGTCTTGTAGCTCAAGGCTACACACAGGTTCAAGGAATTGCTTTCAATGAAACTTTTGCACCTGTTGCTAGACTTGAGGCTATTCACATATTGCTTGCTTATGCTAACCATCATAATATCATCTTACGACATATGGATGTGAAAAGTGCATTCCTCAATGGTAAAGCTTGAGGAAGAAGTATATGTTGCTCAACCACTAGGTTTTGAGGATCCAAAATTTCCAGATCACGTCTACAGACTCAACAAGGCTCTCTATGGCCTCAAGCAAGCACCTCGGGCGTGGTATGACACACTGAAGGAATTCCTCATGAAGAAAGGCTTCAAACCCGGTTCACTTGACCCAACTCTTTTCACCAAATCATATGATGATGAATTATTTGTGTGCCAAATATATGTTGATGATATTATCTTTGGTTGTACTAACCAATGTTATGGTGATGAACTTGCCTATATGATGAGTGAAGAATATCAAATGTCTATGATGGGAGAATTGAAATTCTTCTTAGGTCTTCAGATTCGTCAACAATACAATGGCATATTCATATCTCAGGAGAAATGCCTCAAGGATGTGTTGAGGAAATTCGGCCTGCAATATTGCAAAGGCGTCAAAATTCCCATGCCCACAATTGGCCATCTATGCACTGATGAAAATGGTAAAGACTTTGATCAAAAGGTATACCGCTCCATGATTGGCTCTTTATTGTACCTATGTGCATCTAGGCTGGATATTATGCTTAGTGTTTGCATGTGTGCCCAATTTCAAGCTACACCGAAGGAATCACACCATAAGGCTGTGAAGCATATTCTTCGATATCTAGCTCACACACCAACACTTGGATTATGGTATCCCAAGGGCTCTTCCTTTGATCTGATTGGATATTCAGACTCTGACTATGTTGGCGATCGGATGGACCGCAAGTCAACGTCACGCACATGTCATTTCCTCGGACGATCCTTGGTATGTTGGTCCTCGAAGAAGCAGAACTGCATATCACTCTCCACTGCAGAAACTGAGTACATTGCTGCTGGATCTTGCTATGCTCAATTACTATGGATGAAGCAAACACTCAAGGACTATGGCATCAACGTGAAGAATGTGCCTCTCTACTGCGACAATGAGAGTGCTATCAAGATTGCACACAACCCAGTTCAGCACTCGAAGACAAAGCACATCCAGATTCGTCAGCATTTTCTTCGTGACCATGTGTTGAAGGGCGACATCTCCATCGACCACGCAAGTATTGAAGACCAGCTGGCCGATATCTTCACAAAGCCCTTGGATGAGAAGAGATTTAGCAAGTTGTGGTGTGAGCTAAATATCCTAGAATCTTCGAATGTTCTTTGAAAAGGACACACATCCTAACACTTATGCTGACTTGATGACTTAGAGGTGCAACACACGAAGTAACATTTTTCTTCAATCAATGAAGACTAACCCTCTAAGTGTGAAGAAATTGATTCTTAGAACCCTACGAGAGTTGAACGCAGTGTCTGAAATCAGCTTTCTTATACGGTGGGTTACACCACCAACCAAAGTTGAAAATTTTTCGATTTGAGTTTTTCTTCATTCTTGAAATTCCTTAGTTTTTCAAATTCTTCAACTTTGCATTGTCTTCACTCTTTCCGTTGTTGTTCTTCATTTGACTATATAGCATTCACTTGTTGCTAATTCTTCAAGTTGACTTTTCTGCTAAGTGAATGTGATCGGACCCTTCCCCCCTCTATGCTAAACTCAACCCAGTCTGTTCACAAATTCTTCATGTGCGTTCTATTTGAAACTCGTTCAAATTATTCGCTGTGTCCTTGTCAGCTAAAGAAATTGCGAATGAAACTTTAAAATACTCTTATCTGAATTTTCGGCTTTTGCCGCTCAAACCGTTATGCATTCCACGGTATACTTATCTATTCACCCACGATCTCACATGATCTCCACCTCCCAGTACGTGGGTGACACATGTCGCGCGAATGAGAAGGGTCAGGGGCACGTTCGTTTAAATTCTTCGGGCAAACAGTTTTTCACCTCAGCTATATATACCCCCTTCCCTTCCTCATTTCATTTTTACTCCGCTCGACCTCACTCCCTCGCTCGAGCTTCTCAAGCCCTAGCACCGCCCCTACCTCCATCGTCACCAGTGAGGAAGAGCTTCACTGCCTCGACCTCATCGCCGCCATACTCGCGCCAGCCACGGAAATCTTCCCTCCACCGCCGCCGTAGACGTCTTCCTCTGCCAAGTTAGGACGTGGAAGATCTGAGCCGACGAACTTCTAAATCTACACCTCGTGTTCGTCGTGTTCTTCATCAAGGCGTTCCTCAAAGAAAAGCTGCATACGTCTTTAGAGAACTCAATTGTGCAAATTCCTCAGCTGAAAAAAATGGCAGACGGTAAAAGGCCTCAGTAAGGAGGAAGAAGCTTGAGGTTAATACTGCTTTTGAGATCCCTGCAGATATCTATGCAGGGTACTGCACACCTGATGAGGCAACTCATGGTAAGGAAACGAAGAATGAGCGCAAAGTGCGCATTTA
Organism: Triticum dicoccoides; assembly: GCF_002162155.2. NCBI lineage: Eukaryota > Viridiplantae > Streptophyta > Magnoliopsida > Poales > Poaceae > Triticum > Triticum dicoccoides. The sequence continues at coordinate 64,043,840 of NC_041391.1, forward strand.
GAGGATAGAAAGAAGATGGGCAAGAGAGTGGAGGGAGTACAGATATGTAACTCCCAAATACATGAAGAAATTCGCTCTCAACCCTCCGTGCCCAAGACCTCCTCTGGCACCTGGCTAATTGGCTGATCCAACAAACCTTAAACATGGTGAGGATTATTTTGATGAGTGGGCCAGGCGGCAAGCTAAGCTGGCCAAGCAGGCCAAAGAAGCAGTGAAGAAATTTAATTAGGATTCTGCTGCTGCCGCTGCCGCTACTGAGGCTTCTTCAAGCAAAAAGGCTATGCCAAAGAAGCCAGGCAAGAAACCACCTATCTCAGCAATGCCCTCACGGCCAAGTTCATCTTAAATGCCCTCACGGCTAATCTCCTTAGTGCCACCAAGGCAAATTCCTCAAGCTGTCCCAGTTTCTGAAGCTACAAAAATTCCATAGGCTTCAAAACCCTCTGCTCCTCCAGCAAAGTCCTCGGCACATGTGCATCTCGCCATGTGTCAAAGGAAGACTGGCATATTAATTGCCTCAAGAGCTTCAGCAAGTTCTTCAGCTCATCCTTCATCAACCGGTCCCACTCTGCTGAAGACCAAGGCCACTGCTGGATGAGGCACTAGACCAAGTCCTCACAAGAAGCAGGTGGTCTTTCAAATTCCATCTGATGATGAGGCTGATGATGATGAACTAGCCGATATCATTAAGGATATATAGCAGCGGGCTGCTAGAGCCAAAGGGAGTGTTGTGCCCCTTCTATTGGATCCGAAGAAGATCCTTGATTTCATCGATCTCTAGCACAAAGATCCAAATGCTCCAATGCCAGAGTTGGGCCTCACTCCTGGACAAAGTCACATTGTGACGGCGTTCATAGCTGAAGAGAAATGGAAGTATGACCAAGCCAGGATAGTGAATAAAGCGCAGTACAAAAAGCAGCGGTACCTAAAGGACAATGTCCTCAGTCTTTTGCCTGAGCAGCTCATTGCACTGCAAGCTGACATCAAAAAGCTCAGCAATGAATTTGATGCCTACAAGGCAAAATGGTAGGGTGCCAAGGTCAGGTTCGTCAAGCTGACAAAAAAATTCACTTCAAGTGTTGCTGCTCCTGTGCACATAGACGTCATTCAGGCTGAAGCATCTGCTCAAGCCACTGAAGGAATTGCTAGCACCGCTGATGAAAATCAGGCTGCTGATGAAACTGCAAGCACCAAGGCTGCTGAAGAAATTCCAGTTGCTGAAGAAACTGCCAGGGAAACCACTAGGGTTGCTCCTGAAGAATCTGCCAGGCTAGCTGAAGACTCTGTTGCTGCGCCTGAAGAAACTGCTTATGATAGGCCAACTGCATCAGTTGGGCCTAAAGAAATTGATCCAACTCCCACTGCTCCTCCTGCACCAACACCAAGCCCAGTTCTTCCTTCTGCTCTGGAAGTGAAGAAAACCAAAGCTACGGAGCGTGCTGCTCTGAAGAAGAGGAAAGCATCAGCTGCCACAGAATCTTCGGCCCCCAAGAAGGCGAAGATTTTGACAAGTTCAATGGACAATCCCATTGATGTTGTTCCTCTTGCAAGCATGCCATCAAAGGAACTTGTTCCTTATGGTGAAGAATATCAGATTCTTGAAGAATCTGCTGAAGAAGATCCCTCTGCTGTTTCTATAGAGCAGATGGATGAAGAAATTGAAGTTGAGACCTACACTTGAACTCCTCAGGTATCATCGCCAACGCCTCAGTTTACTGCTGAAGAGGCCGACGTTGAAGAAATGAAAGTGGATGAGGATGTGGACATTGGAAGCACCACTCCAGTGATGAACGATGATTTTTGGGATAGCCAACACCCCAACTCTCCTCTGTTCACACCAACTCAACAAATTCCTCAGTCCCCTACTCCAACATAAGTTCAGATGGGCTCTGAAGAAATTCACACTACCCCTTCCATTCATGAAGAGATTCCAGCCACTAGTGCTGATGAAAATGCTGCTGAAGAAATGGAGGCCCAGGCTGAAAATGAAGCAAAAGCTGATATTCCTCAGCCTGTGGCTGTAGAAATTGACATTCCAGAAGTTATTCTGCACATCACTGACACTCCTCAGCCACAGCCGAAGAATCCATTCTCCAAAACTCCGAAGTTCAAGGTTGATGCCTTCTTCAATGAGCATGTATTCTTCATGGACTACAATCCCTATGATTCTGCTTGTCTGAGGAGGAAGCGCTTCTGGATAGCTAGTCAAGCAAATTTCTATTCTTTAGTGCTCTTCAACAAGGACAAGGTCTTCGACCAAGAGCATATTCCTCACTTGGATATGGAATCACTGTCTTGCTTCACGCCAGTCCTCACTGCCATTCATGATGCTGGCCTGCTCAATTTCTGCACTAACATATGTGGTTGGAATGAACAACTCATTCTTCAATTCTATGCGATGCTGCACATCACAGGCAATGCTGAAGATGTGAACTCATGGGTGTTGGACTGGATGACAGAGAACACACACTATAAGGCACCGGCAGCTGAATTGCTTCGTCCATGCCTGTCAGTCCTCCCCCAGAAGGTGCGCGTCTGATCTACTCTCAAACTGAGCTGTCAGATCATTTCATGCAAGTGCTGATGAAGCCACTGAAGACTGGACAAGCCTCAAGGACCAAATTCCTCGTGAAGGAATTGCAATATGTGCCAGTCTATCGCATTCTGACGAAGACATTAAGTCCTATCAAAGGCCACGACTCGAATGATGAAGAAGTCGTTGGCATCATGAAGAATCTGCTTTTCAACATCATGCATGGTATTCCCGTGAACTATCATGATTTCTTCATGAGGACTTTGGCAAACCCGTTTGAGCTGAAGCCTTACGCTCCATGGATCATGAGATTCCTCAGATCAATGTCTTGACTCAACTACAAAGCAGATACACTCAACCATGGCAGCTACTTGCCCCCATTTGAAGTCCTCAAACAGACATTCTCCTCAGCTGATGAAAAGGGCAAGGCCACTTCTGTTATTGATGAGAGCATTCGACCATTGGATGTACAGTTTCGCAAAGCTGCTTCATACTCCACCAATGATGACTCTACTACTCATGATTCTGCCGCTAATACCTCAAAGCAAAGTCCTCGGGCAACAGCTCCAAGGGTGATGACTGATCATGAGCTTCTCCTCAGTCTTCATCAAAAGGTGGATCACAATCACAAATGGGTAAAACTTCAGTTTGGTTTAGTTCTTCGTAACATGACTGCTACATATAATTCAGTGAAGAAGAACCATTACTACCTTAATGAAGTGTTTGATTGCACCAGGGCTATACTGTCTCACCTTTACGGTGATGAGGATCTCAAGCAGATGGGCTTCAAACATGACTTTGGCTGGGCTAAGCCCCCACCAAAGAAATTCAAGAAAGTTGCAGTTCCTCCTCTGTTGCCCAGTTCATATTCCTCATCCCATGATACTGATGAAAATGAAGATCTGGACGACACTGCGGCAGGCCCTTCTCCAACAAACGACCCCAACAACGATGACGCTCCTCCATCGACTTTGTGAAGAAATTATTCAGGGGCGTTAGCCCTCACTTTTCGTCCCTTTTGGTCATTTGATGACAAAGGGGGGGAAATTTGAGTTAGTCTTCAAGCGGGTCTATATATATGGGCATTTTTTGTTAAGTGGCAACTCTCGCTCTTCTGAAGCTTTTGTTGATTGAGTTGTAAACTTAAGTCCGATGGTGACATGATACTTTTGCTCTGTTTTCTGCATGATATTTCCTCATTAATGTTATGCACGCATGATGAATCACATCAGTCACCATATTTCATCATGCATTTCAAATTCTTCAATCTATATGTTGAATGCGTGTATGAATTACAAGATATAGGGGGAGTTCTCCATGATTCTACTCTTCAAATGTGCATTGCTTCAAAAGCAAATTCCTCACTATGCACATCTTCAGGGGGAGTTCTTCTATGTCTTGCAATCAAATTCCTCAATATTAAGTACTTTCAATTCATATGTCTATCCCCATTGAAAACTTAACCTATATTGTCATCAATCACCAAAAAGGGGGAGATTGTAAGTGCATCTAGTGCCCCTTAGTGATTTTGTTGTATTGAAGACTTGTAGGTTAAGGGACTAATATGTTTGTGAGTGTACACAGGCTCTATAAGTCAATGAGGAGTTTGATATTAACAGTTAAAGTCGACCCCTAAAAATGAATGTCTTGGGCTGAACACTTTGGTTCTCCTTAAGACTTTGAAAGTGAAGAAATTTGTGTGACCTTGAAGACTTCGATATTCATGCGAGGAATCTGAAGCGTGAAGACTTTTGTTTTTGTAGTTTCAATGTCTCTTTCTTGAGTCACAAGAAACACCATACTGTTAAAGGGGGTCGAGGTAATACTAAGGAAACTGATTTCCAAGTGATACTCATCTCAAAATCCTACACCTACCCAATCCTTCGAGTGAAGCCATTGGAAATCTCATATCAGTTCAGTCAATTTCTTCAGTGACAGAGACGAAGATCTTCTAGTCTCTGAGGAATTTGTTCTGACTAAGGAGCTAGGAATTCGCCAGTGCAGATTACCTACAAAGTGAGGAAGATGATAGCCCTGAGGAATTCGAACCTCAAATCCGACCGTTGCTGTGCCGCGCGCCAGCTGTCCCAAAATATCCTACCACCTTAAGGTCATATCAGACCAGGGCATTTATGTATTATCATGCCGGGCTGCTCCCTAGGCTATAAATAGTCGCCCCTACAACCACTAGTTGGTTGGCTGCTCCAAGAGAAACTAACACTTGTCATTTGAGAGCATCCCATTCCTTCGAGGACTTTGAGAGAATAAAATCATCAAGTGAGGAAAACCCAAATCCCAAACCCAAACCTACAAACCCCAAAGTGATTGAGCATCACTGAAGAGATTGTTCCTGTGTGGAACGGATGCTTGTTACCTTTGAGGACTGTGTATCCTCCAGACGGTTAGGCGTCATTGGCCTGAGCATCGAAGAGGAATTGTCGATTGCCGAGTGACCAAGTCTGTGAAGGTTTGGAAGTCACCTGTGAAGACTTACCACTATTGTTGGGCGAGGTCTGTGTGATCTTAGCTCAAGGAGAATACGGTGAGGACTGTGTGTCCTCGAGTTTAAATACTCAGGTGCTCCAACCAGATGTACAACTGTCACGACAGTTGGAACTGGTCTACCAAATCATTGTCTTCACCAAGCGAACGGGTTCTACTTCCTCAACCCTTCCATTTCCTCAGTTATGTATTGATGAACCTGATCATTACTGTTTGAAGACTTTGACTGAAGACTTTCTCTAATTCCTCACTCCTATTTCTTCAGTGTGTTTGTCTTCATCCTGCTTATCATGTGTTTACGCTTTCTGTACTCTGTGTCTGTCATTCATTTCATCATGATGACTATGTTGTTGCTTTGTTATGCTTATACCTGAGTACTTATTCCATGGTTCTTCGCTTAGGAATTTCCTCACCCAGATATTCCTCAGTGAAGAATTCATAAAAATCACCTATTCACCCCCCCTCTAGTCGATGTAACACACTTTCACTTTATTTGTACACTGTCTCACAACTTTAACCCAAAGGTCCAAAGCTATTTTAGGGTGATTGGCGTAGTACTCGGAGACTGATTGTAAGCATGATTTTCATTAGCTGTCACACTGATTGTAAGCATGAGCAAGTGGAAGATTAGGTTAGTGCGAAGCTAACCTTAAACCCTACCGTTGCCGTTGAAATGAGGCGAGCGTCGATGGAACCATGGAGAACGGAGGGGAAGCGATGTCGCGCCATCCGGCCTCCTATTGCGGTGGGAGACGAATACTCGTGTGGCTCCGGCTGGCTCTGCACCCTCACGGACGGCACACCATACTCAATCGATTTTTAATCCTCTGGGTGATCGACCTTCGACCTGTACGCCCACCACCTCTGCCTGACTTTCGCCTCGGGCGACTCTGTCTACTCCATCGCCCAGAGAAGATACTCGATGAACTCGGAGGACTGCGGCGTGACTGCCACCGAGGAGTACATGTACATCGCCGCCGTCTCGCTCTTTCGCATACATTTCCACATGGCCCTCACCGTCCTCGAAATCTCCCACTCGTTGTCAAACCAAGTAAGGATCTCCTTCAACCTGGCTAACTTTGCCTGGTCGCCACCGGCGATCTGCCTGATTTGCTGCTGCATCCTCTCCATAGATGACCTTCTGAGTGGTCCGGTGCTAGCTTTGGAAGATGGGAGGAGATACAGTGGTCTTGCAATAGAGAAGAGGGAGAGGCGAGATGGTGGTTTTGGAATGGAGATGATGGAGAGGAGAGGAGGTGGTTTTGCAATGGAGAAGATCAGAAGAGGGAGAGGCGAGACGGTGGTTTTGGAATGGAGATGCTGGAGAGGAGAGGAGGTGGTTTTGCAATAGAGAAGAGGGAGAGGAGCGTGCAGCAGCGATTTAGGATTGGACGAGAGGGCCAGCGCGCTGTGACTGGATCAAAATCAAAATCAATTTACCCTTCAATTAAGAAAGCGACCCCACATTAACTAGTCTCCCTTTTATTTTGGGTCATAATTGACCATGATTTTCGCACATAAAATATATGTTATACGTTGCAAAAATAATATAATTTGAAAGTACATTCAGATACGAACCAAATGATACAATTTTTAGTGACATGCATTCACATTTTGCTTGTCAAATACAGTATGTGGTCAAACTTTGACCAAAATACGCAAAACAGAAAAATACTTCCAAGACCAGCGTCGCTCTTCCGCTCTTCTCCTCTTAAACCACCGCCGCTCCTCTCCTATTCCAATCTAAATCCAGCACCACTCATGTCCTCTTCCATTGCAAAACCACTGCCCCTCCTCTCCTGTTCCAGTCCAAAACCAACGTCGCTCCTCTCCCGTTCTAATCCAAAACCAGCGCTGCTCCTCTCCTCTTCCATTCAAAAACCACCGCAGGCGAGTGAAGGTGCGGTGGAGAAGTAGATCGATGGAGGAGTACAACCGATACGTGAGGATCGAAAACGGCGACCCTGTGAAGCTAGCTAGCATGTTGGAGATACAGTCTTGGTTTGACAACAAGGACCAACTAGCGGCGACGATGACATCCATGGCCAAATATTTGCAACAGAGCGAAAAGGCGGCGATACTCCCAGAGGGAGTCGCGCGGGTGTACATAGAACTGCTTCTCTGGGCCATGGAGCAAACAGATTCACTGGAGATTGAAGGATCGAGCATCTACAGGGTGCCGTTTGTGAGGGTGTCCTGCCAGAGCGAGCCAGTGGAGTCTTCCTCGACCGAACCCAATTGCAAGAGGAGAAAAGTAGTTGCCCCGATGATGCTTCCCCTCCATCCTCTCCCTCGCCGTTCACATCGTCTCACGGGGCGGCTGTCTGCCACCGAGGAATAGGAGGGGACTGCCCCCCCCCCCAGCCCAATAGTTGGGCGGGTTGTGAACTGCCAGGAGGAGCTTAGGGTTGTCAGTATTTGTAGGTTGTGAATTGTGTTTTGTGTTGTGTATTTTGAGAGTACTTTCAGATATGAATGTCTTTTGAATTTCAGATTTGTAGTATTAAGCATATGAAGTATTTTATGAATTCTAGAGATCTATTTTTAGCACTTAAAAATGTAGTTCCATAGGAGTATAAAAGTGAAGACAATGTCATTCTCAGAGAAGAAACTGCAAGTTTCAGTTTCAGATAAGAAACTGCAAGTTCAGTTTCAGATAAGAAACTGCAGCTTTCAGAGTAAGAGCATTTATATTAACACGGCCTTTTCAAACAGGGTTAACATCATGTTGGAAGTTTTATTCATGGTCGAAAATGGAACTACAAGCCAGTTAACGTCATGCTGATCAACATTCATGCATAGCACATCTTCACATGATGCACAGTCAAAAAGATATGCTATTTTCAAAATGCCCACACAATGTCGAGTGTGCAAAACACAGAGAAAGCGAGGGACGAAGTTTTGGCAAGTGTTGGACGTGGTGTGCGTAGATGACAATGGGGAGCCACATGTCAATAAAGGCAAAGGCAAAAAATTTGGAGATATTTTCCCTGCACAGGTGGAATCGGACCCGGGCGGAACAGCTGTCGGGTAGTGTCACTTGGCCACTAGGCTAGTTCAGTAGGTTCGTTAATAATAAGACATGTAACTAAGATATAAGTGAAGATCAATGAGTAGCTAAATAATTATGTACCTATGTGAAGACTCTCTCTCATTAAAGAATTTCAGATCTTGGTATTGTATTCAAACAACAAGCAAAACAAAATAAAATGACATTGCAAGGATAGCACAACTCATGTGAAGAAGCAAAAACTTAGGCTCAACCGATACTAACCGATAGTTGTTGAAGAAGAAAGGTGGGATGCCTACCGGGGCACCCCCAAGCTTAGATGCTTGAGACTTCTTGAAATATTGTCTTGAGGTGCCTTGGGCATCCCCAAGCTTGAACTTTTGTGTCTCCTTAATTCCTCTCATATCATGGTTTCTCTTTTTATCAAAAGCTTCATCCACACCAAAATCAACAAGAACTCGTGAGATAGGTTAGTATAAACCAATGCAAAACCTTATCATTTTCTACTGTAACAAATCACTAAAATTATTATTCAACATTGCATACTAAATGCCTCTGCATATTTAATACTCCTATCCTCAAATAGAATCATTAAACAAGCAAACATATGCAAACAATGCAAACATAACAGCAATCTGCCAAAACAGTATAGTTTGTAAAGAATGCAAGAGTATCAATACTTCCCTAACTCCAAAAAATATGAGAGAAATTCCCACTGTAATAAATTTATCAGAGCTTAATATGCAAAACGTTTCAACATTATACCATTCTATGACTTTTCTAGGGAATTTTTGCAACAGCGGTAAACTTTCTGTTTTCAAACAGCAACATGTATACTAGCAAAATAAGCATGGCAAAGTCTATCCTTGACATTTTTATTGAAAACAAAGATGCAAAACATTATTCTAACTAACAGCAAGCAAAAACTAATACAAGAAACTGACGCTCCAAGCAAAACACATATCATGTGGCGAATAAAAATATAGCTCCAAGTAAAGTTACCGATGAACGAAGACGAAAGAGGGGATGCCATTCGGGGCATCCCCAAGCTTAGGCTCTTGGTTGTCCTTGAATATTACCTCGGGGTGCTTTGGGCATCCCTCTTGCCACTCCTTATTCCATAGTTCATCGAATCTTTACCCAAAACTTGAAAACTTCAACCACACAAAACTCAAAACAAAACTCGTAAGCTCCGTTAGTATAAGAAAATAAATCACCACTTAGGTACTGTAATGAACTCATTTTAAATTCATATTGGTGTAATATATACTGTATTCTAACTTCTCTATGGTTCATACCCTCCGATACTACTCATAGATTCATCAAAATAAGCAAACAACACAATGAAAACAGAATCTGTCAAAAAACAGAACAGTCTGTAGTAATCTATATCAAACGTATACTTATGGAACTCAAACAATTCTGAAATAAATTGCTGGACCTGAGTAATTTGTCTATTAATCATCTCCAAAAAGAATCAACCTAAAATCACTCTCCGGTAAAAAATGGTAGCTAATCTCGTGAGCGGAAAAGTTTCTGTTTTTTACAGCAAGATCATATAAACTTCACCCAAGTCTTCCCAACGGTTCTACTTGGCACTTTATTGAAACAAAAGCTATAAATCATGATTACTACAGTAGCATAATCATGTTAACACACAAAAACATTAAGGATAAATATTGGGTTGTCTCCTAACAAGCGATTTTCTTTAATGTCTTTTTAGCTAGGCATGATGATGGCAATGATGCTCACATAAAAGATAAGAATTGTAACATAACGGGAGCATCATGAAGCATATGACTAGCACATTTAAGTCTAACCCACTTCCTATGCATAGGTATTTTGTGAGCAAACAACTTATGGGAACAATAATCATCTAGCATAGGAAGGCAAAACAAGCATAGCTTCAAAACTTTAAGCACATAGAGAGGAAATTTGACATTATTGCAATTCCTACAAGCATATATTCCTCCCTCATAATAATTTTCAGTAGCATCATGAATGAATTCAACAATATAACCAGCACATAAAGCATTCTTTTCATGATCTACAAGCATAGAAAATTTATTACTCTCCACATAAGCAAAATTCTTCTCATGAATAGTAGTGGGAGCAAACTCAACAAAATAATTATCATGTGAGGCAGAATCCAATTGAAAATTAAAATCATTTTCATGGTTATCATTATTCCTAACTAGTCGGCAACCCGTGCATTTGCACGGGCTAGTCTATAATTTACTTATTTTAAATGAGTACATAATGGAGTATAAATGTACATACTATAGAAAGTCCCACGTTTATTTGTGTCTAAGTACTCGACCGACTGAACACTAAAACCATTGAAAATTCTAATAGTCAACTCATGAGCAGAAACATTTGTCCTTATAGTTCAATAGCAACTTATTTATTAAGGAATATGGTCTCGGGGGAAATAATTCATTCGTGTTAGTATTGATTCATACTTGTAGCATCCAAAAATTAATTGGTCTTACCTTTGCTTTCTATCAACAGTCCCGTTGTTAATTTCTATTAAAGTCATCTTGTGGCTTTGTTTTCCCCCTTCAATATCACGCAGAAAATACAACATTTTGCAACTTCAGTAAGAAAAGAAAGAACACATTACTTTAACTATGCCCTCCTAGGTTGCTGGTATCTAAGCAATATTTAGTGCATATTGTATCCATCTTATATAAACAACCTCATGAGAAAGATCGGCCAAAAGGTATTGATCCTAGGTCGAGCCTTGTGTAGGAAATTGGACCAGCACCTTCTAGGCTCTAAACCATAGCTTGATGCACCTGGATACTGCTAATGTTGCAAATAAGGACGCTGAAAACAACTGACTGATGGGCATCTTGCCATACAACTTTGTTTCCATCTACACCAAGGTAAAATCAGGTCAAGTCATACCACTAAAAAAATCAGGTCAGGTCATCATCATGGTGGCAAAGCTGTTGTACATGTTAGTAACCATAGAGGGAAACTACATTAGAATTTTGATAGGTTCAAATCGCCCTCAGAATTATTTGGAGTAAATCCTATCGGTTATGATCTATATCGATAGTTCATTTGTTTCTATCGAGTCAGTAATAATATTCTCGCAAAAAAACAATCAATAATAATATAGCAAAACATAGATCTACAGGCATTTCAGGGATGTTCAAGATAGTTCTAAGATTTTAAGCATCAATATGGTCAATGAAAATTCTTGTGTCAACAAATTCTACATATGGTTCTTTATTTTCAAGAACTGAAGAATAAAAGGTACGGAAAAACTAACTTTGACTGATCACATATGGGGCTGAAATGGTAGTTTTTGAATTCATCGTCTCCTTTGGTTTGCTTCCATGCCCATGCCCTCAGGGGTGCACCTTCTAAATTAGCTCAAGTAAACATATGTTTTCGACGAAATGGAATAAACTGTAGTGAGTGTTGTCAATACAATAACACTTCAGTTAATCCTTTCTTTGATACATATAGTGGCCTGATACTGTTATAGTATTGCACAAAATTATCTCATTCAAGATGTGTAAATATGATTAAGCGAGATACATTAAAGTCTGTGGAATTGCCTAAGTTTAGTGCTGCCAAGTTAATTACCTATAAGCTCGTGTGCTGTTTGCACATGTATCCCATATCTTAAATGTAAAAAACCGAATGTGAGAATGAGACAGTGAGTACAAATTCTGCATACATGCATGCAGTGGTGTGCAAATCCATATAAGATCAACCAGGGTCCTGCCATGCATGCAATTTGATGGTCGACCGAGGTTTGTAATATCCATGGGTGGAGGCAGCTTGGGAAGCAACCAACATGTAGGTGATGATGCGACCAATTAGGTTACTGTTGAGCAGGTGCTGTGTATCGTTAGAAAAAGAAAGCACATCATGTAAGGGAGATCAGCGATACGACTATATGGCCATGCATGCTCCAAAGTGGCAGATAAAAATGCAGCTGGTGAAGCAATCAGTTTACCGAGCAGCTCTTGTATAACAGATTCTTATCTTTCTAAATTAGTATGAATATTTCAAAAGATTCAATAATAGTAGTCGCAAAAAAAATAGGTCTAAATAACTGGTAGAAAAGTTCAATGGCCATCATGAAAAGGCTTGGGACCGATGGATGTATTCCCCTACATGCTGTCTTGTAAACCCCTAGAGAAACTGACACATACTTCAGTTTATTCATAGATATACGTCTGCGGTTGTGCCGGTAATGCATGCTAAAAAATCCTGCACATTATTAGTATCATTGTGCATATCAGATGATTCGTACCTCCAATATGTATGTACATGATCATGCTTTTCATTGCCGCTTGAACAGGACGGAAGCAGGATGTGCCCTCACCAAAGAAACATGTGTACGGTAGCACTGGGTCAAGCTATCCCAGGTATACATGATGGCCATGGGGTCAAGGCCGCCTTGACCCTTGTAGAATTGCTTCCTTGGGGCCCAAACCTTCATCTCGCAACTGCAGGAACTGTGACGTGGATTGGTATTAAAATTTACCATTGATGCATCGACGTGTGCCTCATGGCCATTCATCCCGGAAATTCAGCACCTGGGCTCCCAACCTCAATTTGGACTGGTCTTGTCTGCTGCCGTGATGTCCGACGCAACCGCATGGGCACCTGTGGTCCCAACCTCAATTTGGTCTGGTCTGGTCTGCTACCGCAACGTCCGACGCGATCGCATGGGCGTTGATGATGGCTGGTCAAATCATCTTTGGTTAAGAGAGGGAATAGGAGGGTCGTTGGGGACATGTAAAAAACAAAAATATCAATCAATGGCACCGCATGGTCCTCTGCCGTTGCAATTTGTCTTCCAGTGTTGTAGAACAGATCGAGCATGCCGATGGGATAATAGATCGTCCAGTATTGCAATTAGTTGTTCCTAATTCGTCTTTTCCTGTAAAGAATCAAAACACATGGAGAGGCCAAGATCCGTCTTGCCTTCTCATAACAGCAATCAATCGGAGGAGGATCCGGCAAGCGTGATCTGCCGCCGGCTAAACTTGCCGCCACCAGATCGAGGAAAAGATGTGATTGGAGATATGTTTTACATGGTAGCAAATAGGAGGAAAACTACGCAAGAGAGAGAGGGGGGAGAGATCGGAGTCTCATTGTCGAGGGTAATATGACTGTTAGATGTTTTTTACGTTTCTGCGTTTTTTTAGATTGTTTTTTTGTTTAAAAATTGTACGATTTTCTTTTCAAGGTAGGAATATGCCGTTCAGGTGTAGATAGAAGTTTTTAGCCGAGATGCACATATATAAATTGACACGGGAGTTTTTCTCTTCTGTTTTAACAACCACGTAAAATCCTTTTTTTCTAGGATTTTATGAGTCGATCTACACCGTTATAACTCGGTCCCATCAGATTAACGGCTCCTAATTACTGATTAACATGGTACTTTCTTGGGAGTCAGTAATTACTATAGGTATAGATAAATAGATATAGATAGATAGATAGATAGATAGATAGATAGATAGCATACAAGGCATCACAATAATCATCATAGATAGCAACTTTGTTCTCATAATTAATTGGAACCTCTTTCGAAATAGTGGAATCATCACTAAATTAAGTTGACACTCTTCCAAATCCACTTTCATGTTCATCACAATAAGATTCAACATCCTCCAATATAATGGGATCACTACTTCCTAAAGTTGACACTCTTCCAAACTCACTTTCATCAATATAATCATCATAAAATAGGAGGCATGCTTTCATCATAATAAATATTCTCATCAAAACTTGGGGGACTAAAAATATCATATTCATCAAACATAGCTTCCCCAAGCTTGTGGCTTTGCATATCATTAGCATCATGGATATTTAAGGAATTCATACTAACAACATTGCAATCATGCTCATCATTCAAAGATTTAGTATCAAACATTCTATAGATTTCTTCTTCTAGCACTTGAGCACAATTTTCCTTTTCATCAAACTCACGGAAGATATTAAAAAGACGAAGCGTATGAGACATTTTAATTTTCTTTTATAGACTAAACTAGTGAAAAAACAAGAAACAAAAAGATTCTATTGCAAGATCTAAAGATATACCTTCAAGCACTCACCTCCCCGACAACGGCGCTAGAAAAGAGCTTGATGTCTACTACACAACCTTCTTCTTGTAGATGTTGTTGAGCCTGCAAGTGCACAGGTTTGTAGGGCAGTAGTAAATTTCCCTCAAGTGGATGACCTAAGGTTTATCAATCCGTACGAGGCGTAGGATGAAGATGGTCTCTCTCAAACAACCCTGCAACCAAATAACAAAGAGTCTCTTGTGTCCCCAACACACCCAATACAATGGTAAATTGTATAGGTGCACTAGTTCGGCGAACAGATAGTGATACAAGTGCAAAATAGATAGTAGATAAAGGTAATTGGAATCTGAAATTATAAAAACAGCAAGGTAGAAAGTGGTAAAAGTGAGGGTAAACGGTATTGCAATGATAGGAAACAAGGCCTAGGGTTCATACGTTCACTAGTGCAAATTCTCTCAACAATAATAACATAGATAGATCATATAACAAGCCCTCAACATGCAACAAAGAGTCACTCCAAAGCCACTAATAACGGAGAACAAACATAGAGATTATGGTAGGGCATGAATCCACCTCAAAGTTATTCTTTCGGATCGATCTATTCAAGAGTTCGTACTAGAATAACACCTTAAGACACAAATCAACCAAAACCCTAATGTCACCTAGATACTCCATTATCACCTCAAGTATCCGTGGGCATGATTATACGATATGCATCACACAATCTCAGATTTATCTATTCAACCAACACAAAGTACTTCAAAAAGTGCCCCAAAGTTTCTACCGGAGAGTCAAGAACGTGTGCCAACCCCTATGCATAGGTTCATGGGAGGAACCCGCAAGTTGGTCACCAGAACATACATCAAGTGGCACGTGATATCCCATTGTCACCACAGATAAGCATGGCAAGACATACATCAAGTGTTCTCAAATAAAGACTCAATCCGATAAGATAACTTCAAGAGGGAAACTCAATTCATCACAAGAGAGTAGAGGGGGAGAAACATCATAAGATCCAACTATAATAGCAAAGCTCGGGATACATCAAGATCGGGCCATAGAGGGAACACGAGAGAGAACACGAGAGAGAGAGATCAAACACATAGCTACTGGTACATACCCTCGGCCTCGAGGGTGAACTACTCCCTCCTCGTCATGGAAAGCGCTGCGATGATGAAGATGGCCACCGGTGATGGGTTCCCCCTCCAGCAGGGTGCCGGAATGGGCTCCCGAGAGGTTTTTGGTGGCTACAGAGGCTTACGGTGGCGGAACTCCCGATCTATCTTGATCTTTGATGGTTTTAGGGTACGTAGGCTTATATAGGCAAAAGAAGTCGGTCGGGGGGTGCTCGAGGGGTCCACGAGACAGGAGGCGTGCCAGTAGGGGGGCGCGCCCCCTATCTCCTGGGCTCCTCGAGTATCTTCTGACATGAACTCCAAGTCTCCAGGATGACAATCTTCCAAAAAATCACGCTGTCGAAGGTTTCATTCCGTTTGGACTCCATTTGATATTCCTTTCCTTCGAAATACTGAAACAGACAATAAAACAGCAATATGGGTTGGGCCTCCGGTTAATAGGTTAGTCCCAAAAGTAATATAAAAGTGTATAATAAAGCCCATAATCATTCAAAATAGATAATAAAATAGCATGAATGCTTCAGAAATTATAGATACACTAGTCGTCAACCCGTGCATTCGCACAGGCTAGTTTTCTTAATGTAAGATAAATATTTCAAATTATTAAATACTTCTAATTTTCGTATCTAGTTTAGTGTTTAAGACACGCGAAACTAATTTTAGCTTCCGATTTTTATTGACCATTTGAAGTTGACTCATCGATTTGTCGTTTCCAAGGGTAGAAATCACCTCTTCCTGGGCCGTCGTCGGTTAGTACTTCATTCATTTTGTAGTCATCCATGGATGTTCTATAATTGGATGTTCCATAATTAACCTTGTATTGTGAAAATTATATTCTCCATTGTCTATTGACAATATTTTGACACATATGGATGTGCAACAACTAAATAAATCAATTATCAGCCTTCCTTGTAGAAGCTCTCTAATACCTCGCAACATCTAAGCCGAAGTGCTCACTAAGACAATGCTCTTGAAATCTCAAGTAGTTGAGTATCGACAAAATGAAGGGAAATAAAAAACTAATAACTTTTAAGCTCATTCTTAGATACAGATGATGAACAAAAGCAAGGATCCTGCAAACCTAATTAGATATATATGGGCAACAACAATCAAATGCTATAGAGAGCATCGATGAACGTATCCAACGAACTACACAACAACATAATTCATTGGTATAGATAAGGTTTGAAGAATATCCGAACACATACATATAACATAAAACTAAGGAAGCAACAATCGTGTCTACATCTATTGTATGTGGTCCAAAGATATCTAAAGCTCCCATAATCAACTCCCATGCAGAAAAGCCAACTCATGTATGTCGTTTTCTTATACAATGCATCACATCAGGCAGCCCATGCAAAAATTGCAGGAAGAGAAAGGGAAGTAGAGAAGATGCCAGAACTCACAGCTTATTTTCCTTTCAAGTTCCTCTTCTGTGTTTTGATCTCATGTGTTCCATTTATTGTGGCGATACGTCAATATCAAGCAGTCATGTTTTGACTCATTGAATGGAGAAGGCAGGCTCGCAGTCAGCCGCATTGGCTGGTAGGCTATAAGCAGTTTGTAAGATCGGCGTGTCCGGCGGCAAGACTATCGTCGAAGCGGAATACGCGGAGGCAGGGGAGTGCTGCAGTTGATATGTATGCACACATTTCCTGGTTGGAGACTAAGCAAACAGGGGCGGCTGCCCTCGACGTAGCGTACAATCTGGGCGATGCGGAGATATCTGGACTTCCTTTTTTTGTTTTTGCGTGCACGGAGATGTATACATCATTTTTTTAGGAAGCGTACTGCCTTGCCCTTTTTTGGAGATAAGCAAGGCATGCTAGCTTTAAAGAAAAGAGATAATTAAGGATTGTTTTCTTTTCTGTTTTTTTTTTTTGCATTCACGCAGATGTAACCAATCTGGAAAAGAATTTGTGTATTGTATGATCACAAATCTCATTTTCAAGGGGAAAATCTGGAACGTTCTCAAATTAAAAATTACTTGCAGAATTTTTTCGGCGCATAGTTTTATGTAAATTTGAGATATCATTACTTGGGCCCATCAAATGAATGGTTATATATTTACGTTTTTCTCTGATTAACACCTCATGAGCCGTGCATGAGGTGAAGCGTTCATGATATGGACTCTTTATTTAATCAAACCGTTCTAAATCCATCCCACTAAATGAATGGTTTATATTTTTTAGTTTTTTTTTCTATGGGCTAATCTAGCCCGTAATAACTCTTCCCATCAGGTGAACGGCTCCTAGTTTGTATATCACATTATTAAATTGAATGAATCTTAGCTACGATTATTAGTATCACATTATTACTTGATCAAGCTCTCTGGACACAATCATCACCTAATTAATCTTCAAGTCAGCCATTGTGGATGTTTGTGCTATATGCGACAGAACTATCATAACTAAATTGTTACAGGCATGCATCGTCTAAGAAAAAAACGACATCCAGATGCATGCACACATACATGTACCATATATAAAATTATCTTGAGAAACTAAAAGAGAATGGGTACACATTAGCTGTATGTTGATACATGACGCATGATGAATTCATGAGATCGGCAAGAAAACCAAGAACGCTCTCACCGGTGAGTCTTGATTGCACAACATCGATCGTGATCAAGAATAAGTAAATGTTATATAGGAGAGGCAGATACCAATTCTGTGTGCAGTACGCGATGATATGGTGTATACAGATCCAGGTTTTCCTCGATGCTCTTCCAAAAATGAATAACTGACAAAGACAGCTTGATCGAACGTGCAGCATCAATCAACATAATTTTCCCTACAAAAGCAATCTAAGACAAACTTCAGATATAGCAAAAAAATAGTTTGCAGGATTGAGACTATAAAGGAACACTGTTGACCAAATAAATCATTGGTCATAAAAATCATTATATTTGGGTTGGAAAAGGTACAGGGGTGTACCACATAACAGACATATGAAAGTTATGCTTATGTTGTGGGAAAGGTCCCATCGTTCCAAAGTCAAGAGGGAGATGTTGAATTCCATGGTCTTGAATAGATAGACATTTAGTAAAATTGGAACATATGACATGCATATGATACCATATAACAATCGTGAGACATGACCTCCAATCGAAATGTTAAAAGACTATTAAAAAGGTTGCACCAATTGCGGTCGAGAAATGAAAAATAGTAATAGGTTACACAACGAATGTTGTTTTACCACTAACATATATAGTTATGAGATTTACTCTAGGATCAGACGTTTGATACAGAAAAGAGACCAACTTTTCATTTTGGATCAGATCTGGGGCGTCAGTGCACCAGGGTGTAGCCACACCTTTTGGTTTCGTGTACAACAAAAGTACCATCCAGTAAACTCTGAGGATTCTCACATTTTTACACCAGAAATACCTGCACCATGGGCAAAGCAAGCGGGTGGTAAGATTTATAATAGGGGCCACAAAGACTCGGCTGTTAGGGAGCCATGGTTAACTGGATTGAGAGCAAAATAGGTTGCAGCTATATATATGATCAAGTTCGCAGGATTCAGAGGTAAATGTGCCTGAATATTTTGATTAACCATATTAAAGCTACAGTGGTCGGCCAAGGCTAGGGCATGGGCCACAACCGGACTATGCATGAAGCTCCAGATAGATCGATGCATTCTCCTGAACTAACATCTTGTAAATCATCAAAAAACTATCAACCAAAATTTAAGGTACAACCATGAAGGTGTAATTTTCTTTGCCTTGATTGATGACCTTCCTGAAGAAATACCTGAGGTGTAGAACCAGAACGAAACAAATATCCACCACAGAAGGCCAAGCTTGCCGGGGTGTGCAGGGCGGCCCCAACGCGCCCGCCGCGCCGCATGCAGGGCTGAACTACAATGTGTTCACACTGAATGAGCTGTGGCATGCGTGGGGGTTGCATGAGTCCATTGAGCCGTGCTGGTGGCAATTGCGGAGAGGTAGAGGACGCGGCTGTTGACGGCCGATTGATGACGTAGTCGTCGAGATGAACGGCGACTTCAGCCCTTGGATCACCTCGAACTGGCCATGAATATGATGCAACACTCCTAAAACCCCTGCCATGACGGTGCCCTCCTTTCTTGTCGAGCAGGCTATAGCAGCCTCCTGCCACATCTGCCATTACTGAAACATGCGGCGAGGCCGAAAGGGGCAAGAAAAACGCTAGCCGTCTGGACTCTATCAGCTTCATGTGAACAGGATGGAAAAAGGGATGTTTTTTTGGGGGCAAAAAAGGGATGATTTGAGGTGCATCTCAATAGCGTGGGCAGTTTTCTTGTTGAGAATACGTGGGAGTTTTTCTTGTGATCCAGAACGACATGAAACAATTTGTTACATGGTCACGTAAAAAGAAACATTGTAACGTGGGTTTTTTTTCTGAACTTTTAACGTGGCCTTTTTATGGAACTTTGTAACATGATTTTTTTTCATATTTTTTTACAAGGTTAATCTACACCGTAATAATTCGGTCCCACCGTAGATGAACGGTTCCTAATCACGGGCTAGATATTATTTACAATTTCAGCACTATGCGTGAGATGCCATTAAATGAATTATTGCATTTTCCACTCCTCGGTAATAGTAGGTAGAGAGTTTAGAAAAGAATCTATTTAATATTAATCAAGAATAAGAAATTGTAATATTGGTAAACTTTGTAACTATAAGTTCTTTGATGTAACAATATACGAAAATGATTACTCTATGCCAACTATTTTGGTAACTGTTACCAAATACATATTACGGAGAAGATAATTTAATGAATCAATGAAAGTTGTATCACTTTCTTAATTATTTGCTATTTCAAGAATTATCTGGTGAATTTGCACATTTTTGCATTTTATTGAAGTAAAATTTCAACAATTGATACCCACATGCACTTATGACAAAATTAAAGACCTTGATTAGGAAAGTCAGAACAAATAAAAAATGCTAAAGCTGAGCTAGTTATTCATCCATTAAGAAGACGACACATCAAAATTTATGCAGCAACAATGCATAGTTAAGCCTTTCGTCTACATCTTTCACTTTCAGTGTGTCAACATTACCATTCTCGTGAGAGATGGATCAGTATTATACATCCCTGAAGACGAAGGCGGACACCAAGTTATCAAAGCATTATGAATGTCAAACGTACCCACATTATAGCTTTCCAGTTGTTCCGTACCAGTCCAATTATGCTCATGTCAAAAGAGATATGCTCATGTGGCCATTTCGAGAAAACTGTTTTGTTCAGTATATACACCCTCCATTCAAAAATAACTGACGTGGTTTTAGTTCATAACTAAAACCATGTCAGTTAATTTGTACTAAAACAACATTAGTTATTTCCGAATAGAGGTAATCTAAATAATTGTTGTTAACTATCGAAATGACGCCATGTCTAGCATTGTCACTTCGTACAAACAAACAATAAAGTAACACCATGTATATAAAAAATATCGTATTTTTCCATCTAATACCTCAATTGATCTCCACTGAAATAGAAAATAAATAAGGGTTCCCTGAATGAATTTTTGAACCAAATTTATCCAGGCATGCCTCTCCCGAAAAATGCCCTAAACAACCAATGAATCCACAACTGACATGTTGATGATTTGCTCAAATTTAGTTGGCGTTAAATTGTGATGCAAAATTGATAGCTCAGATAAATCTAATATAAGTAAAATTTACAGCATTTATAATGTATATACATCATATCTTCATAATCATTCCATGTAGAGAAAGATGTGGGTTATTTAATCAGATATCACAATTAATTAGAGCAATTGTACATCATTATTCTTTCCTCAAATATATATCCCATATATATGACATAGATATCAGCGACAATAGCATATAGTTTATTATGATGGAACCGATCAGTACACATAAATTTCTTGGAAGCTTTCTCAGTGCTACGTATCTAACTTTAATTACATAGCAGCTCTTACTAAGGAAATCCAAGTTCCATACAACATGACAATAAATTGTACAAAATCAACTAAGATATGGTCTGAATTATTTTGTACATCATTTTTGACAAAGGAAGGGCACAAAACTTAACTGGTAGAAAAATATGAGGAAAAATGACCAAGAATTTAACTTAAGCATACAATTTCCATCTTTGTTGCTTCAGGTAAATACTGCAAGGTACCACCTTCTTGGACCTCCTAAATACACATACACTCCATGTCTGCAAATAACACTATCAAAAAACTTCCCTCCCAACAAAGCATCATTAGTTCTTGTAAGATGCACACATATCCAATTGGATAATTGGATGAGCATAAAAATGATTGATCAAATAGTAAAGAAAATCATAGTTTCTGCATGTTAGAAAAACAAAGTAGACTGCACAAACAATGTATTCTCCAAAATGACTAATCCACATTCAAACAAAATTAGAAGAAGGTGCTAGTTCACTGTGTTCAAGTACATCACATCTTTGTGAACTGAATAGCCAAATTGAATTGTAGATCGCCTAACAATCTTACCGGCCCATCCAAATACTACATATCTTCTCTTTACCCAGAAATACATATATAGATAGGTCTGAAACTAAAGAGCACACATAATAAAAATCCCACAAAACGCACCCTAGGCTGTATTTGCTCATTAGGGATCAAGTCTCGAATTGCAGGATGCACAACATCAAAGTCCTCAAAGCCAAAAATCTACTCCATTCTTGCTCCTAGCACACCGGGAGACGTGACATGGGAAGTACACACCAGCAGTGTTGGAAGAGGTGAGGATATGGGTCGAGTTTGATAGACGGTTAAACCTGTCATGGAGACATCGAGGAGAGGAGATTACATCTTCATGGCGATCGAGTTTATGAACCTCGGTCTCTCTGTCATCAAAGTCACTGATGAAGATACGCATGTCCGTCCACTCGCAAGGTATGGGCATGATGTAGTAGCGATCCATATTCCTCAATTTATGCATATTCATCTTCGTCTTGATCCTCCGTGGCTCCCATGAGATATTTGAGGCACCGAGGAGATGTAGGAGAGTGGCATAAGAAAAATAAATGGCTGCAGGCCTGCATGCTGCAGCAAAGGAGACGTATATAATCTGTGATGTGGCCATGCGGGAGAGGCGGCCATGTATGAGGACATAATTATTGGAGGTGCTTTCGTTCGAGATTCCCACATGATTCCGAAATCTCTAAATCTCCGATCTATAACCCTGGTGATGATATGCTCGTTTATGGCTTTAGATATTTTTTCCACCAGTTTTTCTTTTGTAAGACAATGTCTTAAGCCCACGACATGTATGATTTGTGAGCTAGTTCTAAGACCATGTGTGAAAATATAACTCTTATTAGGCAAAACATGGGACTAACGACATGTCGACCTCAACCTGCATACAAAAAAACATGTACGGCCTGAGCTAGGTCTTATAAGTCTCGGTAAAAAATACGACTTCTTGATTGTGAGAAAGAATATAGAAGAAGGAACGGTGCAAAACTACCATAGAGGATTATATGTGTGGATCTAAACCGAAATAACTTAGTTCCACCAAATTAACCTCTCATATTTTCTGATTTTTTGAGTCTGATGACGAACAAATAGTAGTGCAGTTACACTGTTATATACTTGATATGATGCAATATTTAACCATCATTACCATAGCAATCATCTTGTTTTCCTCTCACATTAAGCATAAATTTCGTTCAGAATTCTAGATGCATTTACCAACATATATTTGGCCCCAAACAAAAATCAGATCGGATTGAGTTCTATTTCTGTTTCTTATCTTTCCAATGTATGGATGATTTGATTGACCGAGGAGTATATGCTCCAATTTTTACTAGTGAAACACGACGGATATCACTGGATTTTTACAATATGGGAAACGAACTCAACAACAGTGCATAAAGCATGAGATTCTTATCCAATCGGACATGCATACCTCTTCGTTGTCGTGTACATCGTTGGCCTAGGCTGGCTGCAGCGAGAAGTGACAGCACATGAAGAGGTGTCGGTGACCTCGGTCAAGAGCATAGCTGCCTAGGCTGGCTGTGGAGAGAGGTGACAGAGAACATAAGGAACAGGCGACGGAGACTTCGGGCAAGAGCACGGCGAGCAGGCGGAGGCCTCTCACAGGGGCATAGCGAGCAGGGTTAGGCTTAGGCATAGGCGATCTCTGAAGGTAGACGAACGTGGAGATTTTATTTGGGGGGGACAAACGGGGAGATAATAAGGTAGATATGATGCAACCTACCGGACGAATCTTAATTAGCCTGGAGAGTCCGTGTAGCGTACGTAGAGAAGGGACAATCGTGGGTGTTTTTTTTCTTCTTCTTTTCAAAACCCAGAGAAGAGCCCGGGTAAGCTGTAGATAGATCTATATAAGAATTTTCGTTTCCGTCATGACATCTTATTTCAGGACCAAGAAAGGATTCCAAGGGTAATAAAAGGATTTAATAAAAAAATGTTATAAAAAAAGGATTTTCATTTTTTAGAGCCGATCTACACCGTAATAATTTGCTCCCACCAGATGAACGGCTACTAATTTCTAATTAACGTGGTAATTACTTGGGAGTCTGTAATTAGTATAGGTATAGAGGTATAGATAGATAGATAGATAGATAGATAGATATATAGATTGGAGACGTATCAGTGGTCCTATGACTCAATGAAAGAAGAAGAATAACGAAATAAATGCTACGTCTTCACTTCGTCTTCATTCTCCTCGGACGCAATCACTTTTCTTCGGACAGACACCGAACCAATTGCTTCGCTTCAGCAATTTTTTGGGGTCACTCTTGTTTAACATCATCTTCAATGATAACCTTCGCTGCAACACAGGGAGATTATCTTCGTTGTTTTCAACAAACTCGTTGATTCTTCAGGGACCTGTTACTCTGTGTGCACTAGCAAACACATAAGTTCCATACTATTTATGTCAACAAACTCCAAAACACAAGGGGCCTATCATTGCACCAGCAATCAATCGAGGTAACTCAAACAAGAGTGAATTTTCATTACTTAGCTCGATGATGAACTATACCCCCCTAGATGTATGCAGGGTCAGAAATATGATATGAAGGATTCTGCATTTCATTGAAGTATGTGGAGGATTTTTCAATCGGTCGAGGTAATGATCCTCATTGATGATATATAATCCATCGAGAATATAGTGCAATCATTCATAACTTCTAATAATAATTTCATCTACAAAACAAATGCTTCGAGAGAAATAGTGTAGCAGGCGGGGTTATTAACATTACATCACAGATCAGAAGTTTTACATCATAGCACATATAGTCTTTAAGGCATAAAGCACAAAAGTCTTAAAACCACACCAAATAAACACAGAGAGCAAAACTATCAGAGAAAATCTATTGAAACTCGATGTAATCCCCCCTTTTGTCAACTAGTGTCAAAAAGGTGATGAAGAACATGAGTACAAAAGAGGTGAACTTGATTCACTCTGAGGCATCTCCGGAAGAACCAGCCGAAGAGGTTTCTGATTCAGAAGTAGCTGTAATATCTTCATCGTCAGCAGCAGTAGATGTTCCTTCGAGACTGAGGCTGAGAGGATGAGGGCACAGTGGGATTAGCTCATTGATTCTTGCGAGACAACACATTTCCTTTAGCTGGTTTTTCAATTGGTGAGGTAGCTCCTGATTAGTCGAGCTATTTGCGCGGTTGAAACCGAAGTAAATCAGTTATTGGTGAAGGAAATATGCCCGAGAGGCAATAATAAAGTTGTTATTTTATATTTCCTTATTCATGATAATTTTTTATTATTCATGCTAGAATTGTACTAACTGGAAACTTGATACATGTGTGAATGCATAGACAATACAACGTGTCCCTAGTATGCCTCTACTAGACTAGCTCGTTGATCAAAGATGGTTAAGTTTCCTAGCCATGGACATGAGTTGTCATTTGATAACAGGATCACATCATTAGTAGAATGATGTGATGGACAAGACCCATATGTTAGCTTAGCATAATGATCATTCAGTATTATTGCTACTGCTTTCTTCGTGTCCAATATATATTCCTCCGACTATGAGATTATGCAACTCCTGGACACCGGAGGAATACCTTGTGTGCTATCAAACGTCACAATGTAACTGGGTGATTATAAAGATGCTCTACAAGTATCTCCGAAGGTGTTTGTTGCGTTGGCATAGATCAAGATTAGGATTTGTCACTCCGAGTATAGGAGAGGTATCTCTGGGCCCTCTTGGTAATGCACATCATATGAAACCTTGCAAGCAATGTGACTAATGAGTTAGTTGCGGGATGATGCACTACGGAACGAGTAAGAGACTTGCCGGTAACGAGATTGAACTAGGTATGAAGATACCAACAATCGAATCTCGGGCAAGTAACATACCGATGACAAAGGGAATAACTATGTTGACATTGCGGTTCGACCGATAAAGATCTTCGTAGAATATGTGGGAACCAATATGAGAATCCAGGTTCCGCTATTTGTTATTGACCGGAGAGGTGCCTCGGTCATGTCTACATAGTTCTCGAACCCGTAGGGTCCGCACGCTTAACATTCGATGACAATAGGTATTATATGAGTTATGTGTTTTGGTGACCGAAGGTTATTGGGAGTCCCGGATGAGATCACGGACATGACGAGGAGTCTCGAAATGGTCGAGAGGTAAACATTGATATATTGGAAGGTTATATACGGACACGGGAATGGTTCCGAAGGGGTTCGGGGATTTTCCGGAGTACCAGGAGGTTATCGGAACCCCCCGGGAAAGTTAATGGGCCTCATGGGCCATAGTGGAGAGGAGGAGGTAGGCCACGAGTGGTGCCCCCCCCCCAAGCCAATCCGTATTGGACAAGGGGTGGAGGCACGGCCCCCCTTTCCTTCTCCCTCTCCACCTCTTTCCCCTTTCCCCCTCTCTGTAAGAAGGAAAAAAAGAGGGGGGCCGAATCCTACTAGGAGTGGAGTCCTAGTAGGACTCCCACCTCCATGGCGTGTGCCTAGTGGCCGGCCTCCTCCCCTCCTCCTTTATATACGGGGGCAAGGGGCACCCCAAGACACACCAATTGTTTAGCCGTGTGCGGTGCCCCCCTCCATCGTTTACTCCTCCGGTCATACTGTCGTAGTGCTTAGGTGAAGCCCTGTGCGGATCATTTCACCAACACCATCATCACGCCGTCGTGCTGACGGAACTCATCAACTCCTTCGTGCCTCTACTAGATCAAGAGTTCGAGGGACATCATCGAGATGAACGTATGCAGAACTCGGAGGTGTCGTACGTTTGATACTTGGTCGGTTGACTCGAGAAGACGTTCGACTAAATCAACCGTGTTAAGTTAATGCTTCCACTTTCGGTCTACAAGGGTACGTGGACACACTCTCCCCTCTTGTTGCTATGCATTTCCATGATAGATCTTGCATGGCATAGATTTTTTTTTAAATTGCATGCTACGTTTCCCAACAGTGGCATCCGAGCCAGGTCTATGCGTAGATGATATGCATGAGTAGAACACAAAGAGTTGTGGGCGGTGATCGTCATACTGCTTACCACCAAAGTCTTATTTTGATTCGGTAGTATTGCTGGATGAAGCGGCCCGGACCAACCTTACATGACCGCATTCATGAGACCGCTTCCACGACACACATGCAACTAGTTTTGCATAAAGGTGGCTGGTGGGTGTCTGTTTCTCCAACTTTAGTTGAATCAAATTTGACTGCGGCCGGTCCTTATGAAAGTTAAAACAGCAAACTTGATAAATCATCGTTGTGGTTTTTGTGCTGTAGGTATGTACGGTTCATGCTAGCAGCCCATAGTAGCCACGTAAAGCTTGCAACAAACAAAGTAGAGGACGTCTAACTTGTTTTTGCAGGGCATGTTGTGATGTGATATGGTCAAGACATGATAGGCTATAAAGATTGTTGTATGAGATTATCATGTTTTGTAAAAGTTATCGGCAACTGGCAGGAGCCATATGGTTGTCGCTTTATTGTATGAAATACAAGTGCTATGTAATTGCGCTACTTTATCACTAAGCGGTAGTGATAGTCGTAGAAGGAATGGTTGGTGAGACGACCACGACGCTAGGATGAAGATCAAGGTATCAAGCCGGTGATGATGGAGATCATAACGTTGCTTCGGTGATGGAGATCATGAGCACCAGATGATGATGGCCATATCATGTCACATATTTTGATTGCATGTGATGTTTATCTTTTATGCATCTTATTTTTCTTAGTATGGCGGTATCATTATAAGATGATCCCTTACTCAATTTCAAGGTATAAGTGTTCTCCCCGAGTATGCACCGTTGCAAAAGTTCTTCGTGCTGAGACACCACGTGATGATCGGGTGTGATAAGCTCTATGATGTCTACTACACAACCTTCTTCTTGTAGACATTGTTGGGCCTCCAAGTGCAGAGGTTTGTAGGACAATAGCAAATTTCCCTTAAGTGGATGCCTTAAGGTTTATCAATCCATGGGAGGTGTAGGATGAAGATGGTCTCTCTCAAGCAACCCTGCAGCCAAAAAACAAAGAGTCTCTTGTGTCCTCAACACACCCAATATAATGGTAAATTGTATAGGTGCACTAGTTCGGCGAAGAGATGGTGATACAAGTGCAATATGGATAGTAGATATAGGTTTTTGTAATCTGAAAATATAAAAGCAGAAAGGTAACTAATGATAAAAGTGAGCGTAAACGGTATTGCAATGGTAGGAAACAAGGCCTAGGGTTCATACTTTCACTAGTGCAAGTTCTCTCAACAATACTAACAAAACTGGATCATATAACTATCCCTCAACATGCAACAAAGAGTCACTCAAAAGCCACTAATAGCGGAGAACAAATGAAGAGATTATGGTAGGGTACAAAACCACCTCAAAGTTATCCTTTCTGTTCTATCTATTCAAGAGTCAGTAGTAAAATAACATGAAGCTATTCTTTCTGTTCAATCTATCATAGAGTTCATACTAGAATAACACCTTAAGATACAAATCAACCAAAACCCTAATGTCACCTAGATACTCCATTGTCACCTCAAGTATCTGTGGGCATGATTATACGATATGCATCACACAATCTCAGATTCATCTATTCAACCAACACAAAGTACTTCAAAGAGTGCCCCAAAGTTTCTACCGGAGAGTCAAGACAAAAATGTGTGCCAACCCCTATGCATAGGTTCATGGGCGGAACCCGCAAGTTGATCACCAAAACATACACTACAAAAAAAAGACACATCTGTGACATTTTGGGCCGAACAAAAAAATTTCTGTCATACATATGACACTTCTATGACAATAATTGTGACAAAACCCAGTATCATCATAGATGTGGTGGGGATCCTACTTCTATGAAAAAAAATCATGACAGAAAATGGGCTTTTCGTCCTGGGCGGGCCGGAGACGCAGCTGCATGACATTCTTTGGGCCGTCCATGACGGAAAAAACCATGGTAGAAGCGAGGGGGAGGAAAATTTCGGGTAGTTGCCGGTTACGGTGGGAGGTCAGGGGCCGAGCGATGCGCATTTCTCTCGTACACGTGCGAGGCGTTGGCTCTAACTGAACCCGAGCGAGGCGTTGGGCTCTAACTGAACCCGAGCGATCGATCGATGGCTGTTAACTGAACCCGATGGAGCGATTCCTTCTCTACTGCTGCTAACTGAAGTCGATCGATTGGATGAACAGTGAGCGTTG
>NC_041391.1:64073242-64127069 GCF_002162155.2 Triticum dicoccoides
ACGATGGAGGGGTGGCCGTGGAGGGGTGGTTGAACAGGACCCCGTGGTGTGGAGGGCTGGATGAACAGTCGATGGTGGAGGGGTGCCCGTGGAGGGGTGGTTGAACAGTAGCCGGTGGAGTAGAGCGCGGTGGAGGCTGGATGAACAGGAGCCCGTGGAGGCTGGAGGAGGTCGATGGTAGCCCGTGGAGGCTGGAGGAGGTCGACGGTGGAGATGAACAGTATCCCGTGGAGTCCCGTTTTGTGGTACGCCACACCCCTCTTGATGAACAGGACCCCCGTTTCGACCGTAGCGCCCCAACACAAGTCCGTTTCGTCCGTTTTGCGGTACGCCACACCCCTCCCGATCAATAGGGCCCCCATTTCGACCGTAGCACTCCAACACAAGTCCGTTTCGTCCGTTTTGCGGTACGCCACACCCCTCCCGATCAATAGGACCCCCGTTTCGACCCTAGGAGGTCCATTTCCTCCATTTTGCGGTACGCCACACCCCTCCCAATCAACAGGACCCCGTTCCGAACATAGGAGGTCTGTTTCCTCTATTGTGCGGTATGCTAGACCTTGTTTCCATCGCCTGTTCCGTCCAAGCCCTCCCGATGAACATGACCACGCATTCCGTTCCGACCAAGCCGGTTGGCTCCCCATGAACACGACAAAGACGTTGTTTCTCCGTTCCGACCCAGCCATGTACGTATGCGCGAGTAGGCATTCGAGACCCTGCCCGTATGTACGTACGTGGCCGTATTTTCTTTCTTGCACCCTCGCCGTTGTACGTACGTGTACATGCTACGTGCGTGCCTCTACATCCACCAGTATATATGTATGTACACGTTCACGACCATAATGACAATGCTACGTATGCTTCGACCAGGTGGGTCCCGACTGTCAGGCACTTCCTTGCGTGCAAAGATGTAGCTGGTGGGTCTCAGCCGTAAGGGGGGCGAATGGTTTTTTTTGCTCGGATGCACTTCCTTGCGTGCGAAGATGTAGCTGGTGGGTCCCAACAGTCAGGGGGGCGAATCGTTTTTTTTGCCCGGACGCACTTCCTTGCGTGCGAAGGTGTAGCTGGTGGGTCCCAGCAGTCAGGGGGAAACGTTTTTTTTGTGAAATATGGTGGTCCGTCCGGTGGGTCCCCGCTGTCAGGTGGAGGAATAATTATTTTGCACGTAATAAGGAGGCACTTCCTTGCTGCGGCAGTGGACCCAGCTGTCAGCCCCTCCACGTACAGTCCACGTCCGATGGAAGTCGTTCCTTGACCACGTTGACCACGCCGCACCGAGAGCACCAGGGCGGTGGACGACGGTGAGGCTTAGGAAGGGGATGACGCGGAGTCGGGGAAGACGCGGCAGTGGATGCCCACGCGTAGAGGAGTACGAGGGTTCACTGGTTCGCTGCGGTGTGAGGCTGCCGTCGTCGCAGAATAACAGGGGGTGTGGGTGAGTAGAGGGATGGCCAGGCCAGCGGTGGGAGTAGTAGGGGGCGGTGTGGCCTCCGCCGCATCGTAGCCGGCCACGGGAGGCAGGAGCACGAGGCACGACCGACGCTGGTTTGGGCGGCTGGAGCAAGAAGACCAGAGGTTGAAGAAGCACTACGGCCGTTGGATGGACATCATACAGTCACTAGAGCTAGAATCATGCATATTGACTAAGTTGACAAAGCCCTCCGTCCCCGTCAAGTTAGTAGGCCCACAAGTCAGCCTGCCACTATACTGGGTCCCAGCTAACAGGGGGAGTATTCATTTTTTTATGCATAATAAGGAGGCACTTCCTTGCGTACGAAGATATAGCTGGTGGGTCCGAGCTGTCAGAGCCGGACGCGGGGAGGAGGGAGCAGGCAGTCCCGCCGGCTCTTGTTTGAGCGGCTGGTGCAGGAAGAGCAGAGATTGAAGAAGCACGACGGCCGTTGGATGGCCATCCAATAGTCACTGCTTGTGCGTCAACCTTTTTTTTAGGAAAGACTCAAATCTGCGGAAAACAGCATACAACCCATCTTCCATTATTTTTAATAATTTACATCCCATTTTCTAATTATTAAGGTTTTTTTGGAGCCCATATTCTTTTTGTTAGCATTACAACCCATATTGTGGCCACGGTTAAAAACTTATACAAAATTTTGCATATTTCGGTGCGGTCCGAACTGTTTTTAATCCCGAAATTTCGACTCACATTCAAACTGATTTTAAAAATAAATGTATATCAATATAAAATCCAACAAATTCTCCACGCATAAAGATTAATGTAATTTAGAATCTCAAAATGAAAAAAAAAAGATATTTGAAACTAATTGCCGGTTTGATGTGTTTTAAAAATGTACAGCCCATTTCTCATTACTGATGGGCCATTTTCTCGGCCAGCCGAATGAAAGCTCTCCTCGTCTTGAAAGATTTACAGCCCAACAGGCCTGACAAAGCGACTTACTTGGCAAATCACAAAAAAACTGGGCTGTGGCCGTGGACCCAGCTGTCAGCCTCTCCACGTACAGTACTCTTCCGATGGAATGTCGTTGACCACATTGGCCACGCCACGCCGAGAGCACCAAGGCGGTGGATGATGGCGAGGCCTAGGAAGGGGACGACGCGGAGCCGGGGAAGACGCGGCAGTGGATGGCCACATGGAGAGGAGTACGAGGGTTCACTGGTTCGGTTGCGGTGTGAGGTTGCCGTCGCCGCAGGGCCTGGCTAGCGGTGGGAGTAGTATGGGGCGATGAGGCCTCAACGGCAGCACAACCGGCCACTGGAGGTAGTAGCAGGCGGTCTCCCCGACGCTGGTTTGGGCGGCTGGTGCAAGAAGAGCAGCGATTGAAGAAGCAGCAGGACCGTTCGATTCAAATCCAACGGTTACTACTTCTAGAATTGTTTGTTGACTAAGTTGACAAGCCCTGCATACGCGTCAACGTAGTAGGCCCACAGGTCAGCGTCCCAACCGGTGCGCCCCAGATGTTAGTGGGAGGAATCATTTTTTCGCGTAATAAGGAGGCAGTTGATTGTGTGCGGCCAAGTCAGCGGATGGAGTAGGGTGGGCCGGGGAAGCCTGCGCGGCATCACATCGGGCCACAAGAGGAAGGAGCAGGCAGTCCCGCCGGCGCTGGTTTAGGCGGCTGGAGCAGGAAGATCAGAGATTGAAGAAGCACGGCGGCTAGAATCGTGTGTTCACTGACAAAGCCTTGCGTAAACAAGTCAGCCGCCTGTTTTCCATTTTTAGAATTGCCGGCCATTTTCTGGTCAGTACCAGGGTCAAAAAATTAACTAAATATGTGGGAAATTTTTGCTAGGGAACGAAATATTCTTAATCCAAAAATAAATAGCCATACTAAAACAAATTTAAAAATAAATTAGTACTATGTCATGTTAAATCCAATGAAATACATATAAGATATCAGTGAAGAACAAAATTCAAAAAAACTAATATCCCAGTTGC
Organism: Triticum dicoccoides; assembly: GCF_002162155.2. NCBI lineage: Eukaryota > Viridiplantae > Streptophyta > Magnoliopsida > Poales > Poaceae > Triticum > Triticum dicoccoides. The sequence continues at coordinate 64,076,658 of NC_041391.1, forward strand.
TATAAATTTTTCGGAATTTTCAACCCCTTTTGATATTACTTTTAACAGACATTGACCATACTCTTTGGCCAGGACGGAATGCATCGTCTTGAAAGATTTGCAGCCCAGTAATTCGGAGAAAACAAATAGGCCTAGCTTGGGTATTCTTCAAAAAGAAATACTGGGCTACCTATTTTCCCAAAGAACTGGTGCATGAGCATTTAGCTTTATTTATTTATTTACTTATTTATGTTCAGGGGACCATGAGCATGTACCTGGGACGGATTCATGTGAGAGCCTCCCTTCCAGTTAATTATGGGCTTCTCTATTGAGCCTTCATCAGTGGGCTGCATGTTATCAACAAGTGGAAAATGTGTTCCATACGAAAAATAGTATGAGCTACGTACGGTACGGGGCACTAAAGGATCGAACCGTGCAACGACTTCCAAAACATTGTGTTTGTCGTTCCAACAACACATTTATTCAACCAACAGACGAAATATACTACTGATTGTACATTGAAACAGCAGCAGCAACCAGGGCTGGGGGTGCAACAGAAGCAGTAAGCAGGCTAGAAGAGTGAAGACGCAACTCTCTCTTTCATACCAAACATCAGCCATCATTACAAAAGGGCTACCAAAAAAGAACAAGTGTATGCATCAAACTAAATAAAGATCCTACTACACCAAGTGTACGCATCTAGCTAACTGGCTCAGTTAGACGTTACTATTTATTAAGCTGTGGAGATTGGCTGACGGCTTGAACCAGATGGGTGCCTGACGGGGGAAACTCCAGCCAGCAGGTCGAAGTCTGATACTTGCGACCCTCTCTCCTACTTTGGGCTGCAGAGCTTGGTGGCACATATCAGGGTATGGTGCATGCAGAGACGCATGGTATGCTGTGTACACACAGTTTTGCCTGATGAACGAAACCGCGCTGCCATCATGATCCTTGTCATCGGTTATCTCCTAGTTAATCGGATAACTCAGTTCGACAAACACAGAGTGTGTACCAAGGCTACTTACCGGCCTCCAGTCAAAAATTCCTGAAGGCCCAGAGAAGCTGGGATCCTGCTCAAAGACCATGTAGTGAATGTGATTGTATTCCGCAAAACAACACGTCCGGTACGTGCGAACGATCATCAATCTTTCATTGTCGTCTGATCGAGCCAGGAACCACCTGCAACTGCCATGTTGTTTTTCTTTGAAAGGTTCTGGGATTAGGAAGGGTAGCGACACCAAGCGGCCTACAGCATCATATCAAGTTGGAGTCAAATAAAAAAGGGCTCTTGATTTAGTCAATCTTAAGAACAGCATGTTATGAGCATGAATATTTTTTCAGTAAATGTTGACAGTAATATAAGCAAGCCATCATGATACCATAGGAAAGTAACATACTGCTGTAACAGCCGTTTGTAGCGATGAATGGAGTAGGCCAGCAATACGTCCAACCATAGAAGGAGTCGACAGCGTAAATGAAGCCCTTGTGTTCAATGGCATCAGAGAACCATGGAGGATTTATGATCCTGCGATGGACGTGCAGATTTATCCACTTATCGCAGTGACCTGTCAGATAGGCGAGACCGCGGTTGAAGAACGCAATTAGCCTGAAATCTTTATAATTCGCAAATCTTGTGGGCACTTGGCAGATTACAACCTTGAGCAAATCAAACTTGGTATCATGTTGGCTACTGTAAGATTCCGACTATTCTGGGCCGCGGTGCCAAAGCAGTGCAGTGTTAATCGAAGGAAGGGGAATCAATCGCCGGGTGTAGACCTCCACGAGCATCCAGCTGCCGCGACCGTCGACGAGCACCATCCAAGACGTGTTCATGCCGACCCACTACATACCGTTAATGTAGTTGCGGCTGACGGGGATCAGATCGCAGTGAAGGGGGTTGATGCTCGCCACCCTACGATCGTTGTGTTGCATGAGACGCCGTTTCTGAAGATCAGGCGGCATCAGCAAGCAAGGATCTGGCTTAAAAAGCTTTGGCCTAAGGGATTTGAGTAAACGGTAGAGCCCCGACGAGCACGTGGCGAGCGGCATGGTACTGAGATTGTCCACATGCGCAATGAGTTTGATTACCTCTGTGGGGAGCGAATTCCAGCCACTCTTTCGGCGCACGCTGCTCGGTTATGCCATTGTTAGTGCTTGGGTTTCGGATGAGGGGGGGGAGGCACCTTAGCGGGGATGGAAGCTTGGATGAGATTATGTGCGGACAAAGATGGAGAAGCGAATATGTGCTGCGGGAAGTGGACAGGTGATGATGACTACAGCACGCCGCTTGACATACGAGACACATACCAGCAGCGTAGGGTCATATCGATGCCAGATAACTTGCTTGAGTGATCGCAGTACTAGTACTCCCTACAGTACCTACTACAGTACCATGCACTAGCTTGCTAGAGTAGAGTCGTAGAGTAGGACTCTGCTCTACTAGTAGCACCGGAGGAGTAGTATATTCTAATCTAAAATAGTTACAAACTTCAATGCCCGATCGTGGAATGACTACGAACCGTGCTCAAAGACCGTGTCTACGTGGTGTTTGGACTTATATGCAAAAAAATAGCAAGACGTCCGTGCATTGCACGGCACACCATCATCACCAACTCGGTTTTTTCTCTACTCCTACTCCTATAAAAGACTCAGTTGGTGATGATGGAGGCGAGGAGGCGTGTTCAGCCGGGCGTGCAACGGACGGCGCAGCACTATTTGATTTGTTATAAAAAAAGTAGTAGAGATAGACATAGGGAGGAGCACGAGGTAAGGCCTTATCTGTAAATGTGGAGAGAGGTGCGGGTATCTTTTGTAAAATTTTCATAGTTGGCTTTCTATCCATCAGATATAGATCGGATGATCTATATTACAAGATGGCAGGCATACCATCATCACCAACTCGGTTTTCTATAAGAGTAGATATATATAGATATAGATAGATAGAGACTAGGGAGTACTAGTAAGGACACCATCTACTGCTTCGTGTGCTACTCCTGTACTCCATTCGGCGGCCGCAACGTCCTCTACAGCCACTCCCTCCTGCGCTCCATTCGGCGGGCGCTGTTGAAATCTGGGGAGCGCACTCTCGCGACTGCTGGCAGCCACGACTTCACCAACAACGACTTCTACCCCGACCTCGGCAACCTCTTCCTCAATGACATGGGCGACAACCTCAACGCCAACGGTGCTGCTCCCGTTGCACCGTATGTGTTTCTGTCCTTCCTGTTCGAAATCGTGGTAGAATTCATGTTTCTACTCTGTATCCTACTACTATGCTAGTCCATATGATTAATTTCATCTCTGTTGTAGCCATCATGATTTATTTTGTGCTTATTCGGATTAAATCTCGTAGTAACTTGCTCATATATTCAACTGGCGCAACGCCCCCACAGCCACTCCCGTTTCATGGACGGCCTGGTCGATGCCTCCAAGGAGCCCTTCGCCCACTGCTATGAGTGCCCGATGCCGTTTTGTGGCTCGCCGGCGGACATGGTGCATCACCTCACGGATACATGCAGCGGTCACTGCTGGCCCTTGGCGGGGAACATCAAGTATGACACGTGCTACCGGTTCACCATGCCGGAGTCGCTGGAGGATCACCGTCGCCTGCTAGTCTCGAAGGAGGACGACAGCGTCTTCCTCTTGATCATGGGCACCGGCGAGGCCCATGCAGGCCGCCGCCCCGTCTCTATAATGTGTGCCAGGGGTGTCGCTGCTGACGCTGACACTGACACGAGGCAGATGTACGGGTGCGTGTTCCAAGTTACTACCCCTCTAGGTCGCGTGGGCGGCGACACCGGCCTCATCGGACAGACTTGGACTCTGGGGAGCTGGGACTATCCCGCCAATGTGGACTTGGAAAACCCATGGCATCCGTTCCATCCTTTACCCGCCGACTCGGTGCACGGGGACTCCAAGGAGGTTCACCTGGACATACGCATTATCAAGTGCACTTAGAAAACATGTAGTGTGTGTGTGGGCGCTTATGGCCCGTGTCTTTGCCGCTTTTGATTCTGTAAGCTTGTCGTTAAACTTGAGTGGCTTTCGCGGCAGTCCTTCCTTTGAACTGCTCCTCTCAATGAGCTGATGTAAGACACTTTGGGTTTCATTTGATAATGGAACTGGGGAGGAGCCTCCCTGTTCTTCTAAAAAAATACGCATTATCAAGTTAAATGTTGATCATTAGTCTTCGCTCAATGTAATCTGTTGTCTAAGCATGTGGAGACTTCCATACATGATCTTGCTCTATTGGAGTATCGCGCATGAATAAAAGTGTATCCGTTTATGGTTTAGTCTAGAATCTTCCATGTATGAATTTTTACTACAGTATTGGTGAAAGACTTACGATGAACCATTTCTTACATCTCCTCTGCCCCCTTGCAAGTCATCCTGATTTAATCCCTCCATCTAGGTGTATAAGGGCATGGTTAATATTACTTAATAGTATAGCCAACTGTTGACTATAAGAAAGTGCCATGTCATCTGTAGCCAACATGTATAACAATCAATACTCAAAAACTAATTCTTAAAGATCATTTCTTGCAAAGCACAATAAGTGTTATTTCATCACAAGTTTTAGATACAGGTTGAACAGTTGAACGCTTTTGTTTGCAAAAGATACCTTTTTATCTATTTCACCTGGATGTTTGTGAGCTCTAGAGATGAGATAATATCCGAAGAAACCTATCGATACCCGTTACACATGAGATGACCCCCGCATCCTTTGTCAAATTAAACAACTCCCCGATCAATGCATTTCACTCTTCGGTGCAATGCACGGGCACCTTACTACTATAGATTAGTACGACCAAAAATTGAACTAACATTATATATAGTACGATAAATACTGATGCATGTCACCTAAAATTATATCATTCAAAACTATGTTCAAATACTAATCCAACGATATAGTTTTTGTTGACATGCACTAACATTTTGTTAGTTAAATCTTAAGTCAAATTCAATGGGGGACTAATAAACCACGACCGATGTAGTACAAGTGTAGAGGGCGGCGCTGCACGGGAGTCTCACCTCTCACCCCGCTCGTGGCGCAGCAGTAAAGCCGTCATATCACAAAATCCAACCACTCCCAGTAATAAATGGCCTGGTAAAATAAACGGACAAGCAACCATCACATCCCTCCATCTTTTTTGCATTTCATCTCTCTACATTTACTTTCTACGGTTCATCTCCCACACTCGATCCCTAGCTACTACTCCTAGGGCCAGTTCTTTTGGCGGCTTCCCCAGCTTTTCCCACAAGACTAGTCACAGTGGAGAGTAACAATAAGGCGCCTCACTCATTTATTTGGGCTTCTAAACTACTACTCCGTCCTGGTTTATTCCTCACCATTGTAATTTGTGCTAAAATTTGACCAAAGATTTAACTGATAAAATGTTACTCAAAACACTTAGGCACGGTGCATCTAGGTGTGTAAGTCATCTTACGAAAACCAAATAATCCCAAAACACTTAGCCGTCGTGCATTGACTTCTACCTCGTTTCTTGTTTCTTGACATATCAACCAATAAGAGATAAAGAGTGTGCATGCTTTTAATGACTTGAGATATCAAACACGACATGCAATGCTTAGTTCATTGCATGCAATACTATTAATTAGAAAATAAACATTAACGTTTCTCGTTTTCTCCTCCTCCTTGGTCATGGTGCACAGCCTAAGATGACTTACTCACCTAGACGGATGGAGTAGTGCATATGACATGCACTAACATTTCATTAGTTAAATTTATGATCAAAATTTGACACACATTACAATGGGGACCAATAAACCAGGACGGAGGTAGTAGTTATGGGATTACTAATCTAGAAGCCTAAACTAACTGGCCCCTGGTACTCCTACTAGTAGTAGTACTCAAGTTGGAATTCCAATTGCACGGCACAACTTGTTAGGCAAAAAATTCGATACAGGGTGTAGGAAGCGGTTTGGGAATTTGCATGCCTTTCCAACCATTGAGATGCTCCGTACAAAGTACGACAGAGAAATAACCACAGAGAAGGAAGCTAAAAGTAAACAATCAAACGAGCATTTTTGCATTTGTTTTGCATTGAATCGTTTCACAAGCTTGACTAGTGCTGTTTTTCTACTTTTACAAAAACCGCATCGTAATGTTAAAACGTGCATTTGCACGTACATAACTAATAGTAGTACTCCCTCCATCTAGGTGTACAAGTCTTCCCTCCTTCTTGGTCACCCTGCACAACCAAAGATGACTTATTCACCTGGACAGGGGAAGTAGCACAGTCTGCAAGCATATATCAAAAGAGACGTGTAGTCCGATAGTATATAGTAAAGTTTGTGCTATATACACGTACTTGCAAAATGCGTAATAATACACAACGTTTCCAAACTTTCCCTTTTACATACTTAATTAAGGACGCTAAAAATTCCTGAACGTTCAGGATTTATTAGTTGCGTCCCAAAACTAATGAGATCGCCTTATGAAACAAAAATTATACTCCTCCTAAAAGCCACAACGCTTGTAGGAGCGCTTGCGGCGCGCCACGAGTGCCCTGGTGCGTGGCTGTTTCCCAGCGTGCCGACACAACGCCTCTTCCTCAGCCTCGCAACTCGCGAGGTGATGAGTGGCGGCTTGTCGGTGGGCGAGCGTGATCTCACCGGTGTGGTGATCCGGCGCCAACAGGTACTCCTCCTGGCTGGAAGCATGCACCCGGTCCACGTACCGCCAAGCGTAGATGAGGCGCTTGGGCCCGACTGCACTCAAGGCATTGGCACGAGCGTCCTCCGCCACCCTCACGGCCCTCGCACGAGCCTTCTGCCAAAGAACCAATTGCTTGACTCTCTCGGACGCGACATAGATCTCCCAGAAAGCTTGTTGCGCGGTGCGCTTCTCTTCCTCGGCCTTCTTCTCCGCCTCTATTTTGGCGCGCTCTGCCGGAGGCAAAGCCTCCCACAAGGCAACATCCATTTCTTTCCAAAGCTCCTCAAGTCTCGGGGGCTCGGCGGGCGGCGAGGCATTCTCCTCGTAGCGGGGAGCCGACGCGTCCTCCGACACGCGTGCTGGCAAGATTGGGAACGCCGACGCGTCCACCTCGACGCGTCGCGGCGAGGAGCGGAACACCGACGCGTCCTCCTCGACTAGTGGCGGCGAGGAACGGAACGGTGATGCGTCGCGTCGCGGCGAGGAGCGGAACGCCGACGCGTCTTCCTCGACTAGTCGCGGCGAGGAACGGAATGGCGATGCGTCGCGTAGCGGCAAGGAGCGGAACGCCGACGCGTCCTCCTCGACTAATGGCGGCAAGGAACTAAACGGCGATGCGTGACCGTCCGCGTGGTGCAGCGAGGGGCTCCTAGAGCTTGAGAGGGGCTATGCCATGGTGGTCGACGTGAGAGGGAGGGGGAGGAGATAGCGATGAACGTGAACGTGAGGGGGAGTAGATAGCGATGTCGTGGGAGGCGCAGTATTTATAGCGAGAAATGGCACACCTACGTAAGATATGGACTGAGCTGCACTGACTTAACTGCAGGTCCAGTTGCGTCACTGACATGTGGGCTAGTACACTGCTGGGCCCGTATGTCAGTGACCGAATGCACGTGAAGTTAAGTAAAAGCTACTTGGGCATATTTGTTGGAGTAAATTACGGGGGAGCGAAGGGGTGGAAATATTGCTGGTCACAACTGATTGGACGAGCGTGGGGGAGGAGAGTCATGCATGTAGATTTTTTCACATGGGGTGGAGTGGTGGGACCGCCGGAGGGAGAAGGAGAGTTTGGTAGGCATATTGTTTCCACACATGGAGAGGAAAAGATTTGGAGACAAACGGGCTTCCTGCAGGTATGGGGAACGGTGCATAATAAGTCATCTTGCATGCCGGGCTAGGTATAGTCTCAAGTCATTAAAAACATACACGCCCCACACATGTTCATATTTCAAGGTGCACTAAATTATTGCATGCAATGATTAAGGTTGGCCATCATGGTGGTATCTTAGCTGGTATCATGCACACGGGAATAGCAAACATGCTGATGTGGCAAAGAATTAAAGAAGAGGGGGGAGTTAGAGTAACTAGTGTTCATGCATGCATTGGTAAACACATTTTTTTGTGAAGAACAGCATTAGTTGAGTACTTTTGCAGACTTCAAACACTATTCCACCGCCTCTACTATGTTGCTAAGAGTAGGTGAAATTTTGAGTCGAGCCCTTTAAACTAGAAGGGAGGTAGTGGTACTCTAATAGCTAGGTGTGTAAGTCATCTTACGAAAACCAAATAATCACAAAACACGTAGGCGCGGTGCATTAACTTCTACCTCGTTTCTTGTTTCTTGACATATCAACCAATAAGAGATGAGGGTGTGCATGCTTTTAATGACCTCAGACTATCAAACATGACATGAAGTGGTTAGTTCATTGCATGCAATACTATTTAATTAGCAAATAAACATTAATGTCTGTCGTTTTCCCCTCCTCCTTGGTCACGGTGCACAGCCTAAGATGACTTACTCACCTAGACGGAGGGAGTGTCAACATTCACAATGTCAAATCAATATTTTTACACTCATTATAAAACATAGTTCTTATACTCATTATAATCAGTATTGTAGATATTGATATTTTTAGTATAAATTTGGTCGTGGGATTTCATTGATGCATGTCAAAGCGTGGAGGAAGCGGAGCTTAGGGCTTGCATTGCCGGTCTCTACATAGGTATTTCTCTTCATAATCCTGTAATTTTAGAGACTGATTGCGCTTTTGTGGTAGCGTCTCTTGCATCGAGGGACTATGACAGGTCTGCTATGTGTGATCTAAAGATGAAAGCGTTGAGCATCTCGAAGTTGATCAACAATCTTCAATTTTCAAAGATTAGACGTTCGGCCAATAAGGTGGCACACTTAATCGCTAAGTATAGCTTTGACAATAGATTAGATGGTATTCTTGTAAATAACATACTGCCCTGTGTGGTGAATATTGTATCGAATGAGTGTACTCGTTAATTAATATAAGGTGGTGTTCAAAAAAAGTATATATTTGGTCAAACACTTTGCAAACAGTTGATGGGAGTAAAAAGGGCCAGAGGGAGTATCATGCATGCGGAGTAGGCAAAAAAATTGCTCATTTATAGCCGGTCAAAGTCTCAAAGGGCGCGACCTCGCGAGGGAGCCGAAGGTTGTGGGAGGGGGACGGTTGACGGAATTAAGTGAAGTTACATCCACGCGCCGGCATGGCGTGCGAACAGGCAGAAGCTATACCGTCGGGCCTACGATATGGGTCTAGTAGACATGACATCTAGTGGGTCCCGCATAGTTCTCGAGAACGCTTTGGGGGCTTGCATCCGTTTATCCACTAGGCAAGCCAGCAACACCACGCCATTCGCACGCCCTACTCGTCCCCGTCTTCTACCTCACAACAGTTCACTCCGAGTCGTCCCGTCCTTTCACATTAGTTCACTCCCAGTTTTTGCGAGGTACAACAGTTCAACTTCTCCTAACCCTCCTCCAAAATCCATGGCCTCCCAAATCTCCATGGTCGCCGCTGAGTACCAGGTTAGAGCCATCCCCGGCGATCAGTTCATCGTCATCTACACACATGAATCCACGACGGTGAAAGCATGGCTTGCTCACTTCCTACGCATGTTCAACAGTTCAACGGATGAGTGGGTCGCTGGGCTAGATGTTGAGTACACCACAGTCCTGGGACGAGAGAAGGATCTAAAGGACGAAGAGAGGAAGAAGCCCGCCGTGATCTAGGTTTGCGTACATAACGTTTGCTTGGTCTACCACATATGCCATGCCGACATTGAGTGTCAAGATTTTAAGAACTTCCTCAAGGACAAAAGAGTGAAATTCGTTACTGTAGGCTTTAAGAACGACAGGGATGTCCTGCGTTGGATAGGTCTCGTTGTAGGGCAGCCCTTCGATCTCCAGAAGGAAAGCCTGGTGTCCTCCTCTCAACCTTCAATGTTGACCCTGGCAGCAGCCATGATTGATCCTTCGTACGCTAAACTGAAGAAACCTCATCACGAGTTTCATCATGCATGGGTGTTGAAGACATTAGATGAAGATCACATCCTGTACGCAGCAATGGATGCCTACCTTTGTTTAAATATCTACATGGGTTGTATGAAGAAGCAGAGCCCAGTGTCCGGTTCATGCAAAGAAGCGTCAGTGAAGAGGAAGAGGAAGAGGGACGAGGACGAAGTCGAGGACGTGGACTCGGACTCCGAGTAGGTGGCAGTGCCATCGCTCATGCTAGCTGTACTGTAGTGTCAAGCGGACTAGTTGCTTAGTTTATTTTCAAGGGTGTGTTGTGCTGAGGCCCCAGCAGAACTATGTTTATGTTATTTCTCGTTATTTGAACTCTTTAGTACGTAGAGTATTACTAGTACTATGTCTTACTACTGTTCTTCTTGCAGTTGGTACTACTGCTCGTACCTTCGTGTTCCTACTGTACTTAATACGTTCGTACTAGTAGTATAATTTGGGTCAGTCGATTTGTGAAAGAAGTTCGACGGAGCGAAGGAAGAAGACGGAAGAAGAGGTGGAAGAAGCCCTTCTAGCCATCCATGTTGAATCAAACGGCTCACATGAGTCGACTGACCCAAATTGCTCCTTCAGATTGCAGGATCCACGTGGCATTCAAGGTCTTGAAGGTAGATTCCGCGTCCGCACCTGGTTTGCCGGCTCGATGCGCGCGCGACCGGCTTCCGCCGCGACAGCCACCATGCGTGCCTCCTCCGCGTGGGCGGAGACGACAATGACACGCTAGTTCCTCCTCGCCGGCATGCTGGAGCACGCGCTCGTCCTCCTCTTCATATGCTGTGTGCATAGATGCGGCTCCACCAGTTGCTCGCGTGCTTGGTAGCGCGGCGGCATGGCGAGGAGGGACCGCAGACGACGTGAGCGGGCGAGCCTTCAGCTTCATGGCACAGGGATGGCGGCGACACGGCGGTGATGGGCGAGAAATTGTTGGCCGGAGCAGGCGGGCGTCGGCATGCGCAACGGCGGCGGCGGAAAATTGATGAGTGCGCATATGGGAGCTTACTTTAGTTTTATATGAGGTTGGTCAAACTTAAAAGAAAACCGTACTAGTACATGTAAACATTAGACTTAGGCAGCGCTTTTATTAAAAAAAACTGAAGTTAGTACCACAGCCACGATACAGAATCCTGTGCAAGCGCGTGAACCGCGGCCGCGCGGTCGATCGAACGGTGCGTCACTGTGTCGCGCTTGAAGGACATCCACCGAACCTTTTTGTGTGTGTGAAAACAATCCTCGAATATTACTCAATTTTTTTTCCTGGGAAAGTTCTTGACGCTGCAATATTTCCATATATTTGAATTTAGCTCCAGTTTGTGTTTATTTGGATTTGGAAGTTTTAGGTGCGCCCTAGTTTTTTTTAATACTTATTTTGTGTGTGTGACTGTGAGAGAACGTGTGTATGTGTCCATATGTGTGTTGTGGCGGAAGGGCAATGTGGAGACGGTGTGCGTGTGATACAGACATAGAGAGGTATGAATGTGCAAATGAACATGCATGAGTGAGACATAGACAGATGCCGATACGTTGTGTATGCATGAGAGAACGGTCTTCTAGTTTACTTGTGTGTGTGTGTGTGTGACAGAGAGAGAGAGAGAGACAGAGAGACAGAGAGAGAGAGAGGAGCATCCGTAACACAACAACCATCTCTCTCGATTCGTCCGTCCCTCGCATGATCGCATGCAACATATGCATCAACGCGCACATTTTGACACCCTCACTCGGCCCCTGCCCACCTCAAGGCCCGCACAATCTCTTCGTGAATACCCATTTCTATCCTTAGGTTTGTTTTTGCTCAATATCTGACACACACACACACACACGCGCGCGTGCGCAGCACAACACACACACACTCCCCCGAGCACACAATTCATCCCCATCCAAGGTTATACGGCGACCACTCTCGCTTGTTCTTCTTTGCAACCCAACATGCACAACACCTCAATATTCAAAGAGGGCATCGAGCAGATCGAAGACGGCGACCACACTGTGCTAGAGAATGCGGGGTCATTTGGAAGCAGGGTGATGTGACGACGGCTGACTGACTCCTCCCCCCACCCTCTCTCTCTCTCTTGCACAAAATTACCAATCCCTCTCTCCCCAGCGCAAAATTGTCAATCCCTCAACCCATGAGATCCTTCCCATCTCGTCCATGTTTTTCCAGCTCTCTCATCAAACATGTTGTCTCTTCTCCTTCCACGTATACAGAATCGCGTATATTACATGTCTCCATCTTTCTCACAGACCTAACTTCTTCCTCTCTCTTTCTCTTTCTCTCTCTCTCTCTGTCTCCTTAGGTTTGTCTCCTACTCTCTCGTCCACATACATACAATCTTTCCCGCCCTATCTGCTCCATCTTCAAAAGCTCTCTCTGCACGTTTCATTCACACAATGGGATATGTCAAAATGTTGCTTCTATAATGGTTGATGTAGAGTTTTGGTTGTTTTTGTTGCATCCTACAAAGTAATAACTATGAAATGCATTTAGATTCTCATTTGACTGGGATTATGTGAGTTTGAGAAAGTTGTGAGGTACTATAGACCTTGTATACATCTTGGGATTCGATAATGATTGTAACTATTGAATTGTATAGACCATTACATTCGAAGTCAATAGCCTAATATATTTATTTCACAATTTCAACAAATGATTAGTTCACTACAAACTAAGAAAACAAATGTGTACTCCCTCCATTTTTATTTTAGTCCGCATATTAGCATTGGTCAAAGTCAAGTTTTGTAAACTCTCAGAAAGCTTATAACAAAAAATATTAACATATACAATAACAAATAAATACCATTAGATTCATTATTGAATGTACTTCCACATCATACATATTTGTTATGGTAAATGTTTATATTTTTATATAAACTTGGTCAAACTTTAGGAAGTTTGACTTCGGTCAAACCTAATATGCAGAGTTTACTACTACTACTTGCTAGTTGCTTAGCCGAATCACTCAACACGCCACACGGGGAGTCCAGTGTCACAAAATTTTGAGGTCGGCGGGAAAATCTCCCGCGACCCTGATTCGAGCAGTGGGAAGTTACCATCATAGCCTTCGGAACAGGCCTACGGACGACGCTTGGTAGGGGGCTGTTTTCGTAACTTCAGGTTCACCCTACCCAACCAGCCCCACCCCGGCACCCAGAGTAGTACACCTGAATACTCCCCATTTTCTATCCCCACCGCAAAATAGACTTCTCCACGGCACCGCAGCCTTCGTGCTCCTCCCCTTTACATCGACGCACTCATCCACCGCAGTGCATCTGCCTCATCGATGACCTCGTACGCCGCACTGGAGCAGGTCGACCGTCGTCATCGTAGACGGAGCCTCTTCCCCAGCATCGTCTCCCACGGTCTCGGATCTGCTTCCCGGAAGCCGACACCAAGCGCAGAAGTACCACCGTCGTGGACAATGAACTGACTTCTGTTGCCGACCATGACTCACAGAGGCCGACACGACCATCGTTCTCCTCCTCGATTGGTAATGTGTGTATTGAATCACTTAGAAGTACATGTACAGTTCCAATTTTGTTCATACCTACCCTTCAATTTTCCTAGGTGCTATTGTTCCCGTAAAAGTAATTGGTTATAGCCTCCATTGTCCAACAGAATATCAGCTTGTAATTGTGCGTCGCTCATGTATCGCGCTGTGCTTGGTTAGGTTTTTCATCTGCAACCAGCAGTGTGGCAAATGATGGAAAGGTTTTTAGAACTAGCAAGATGCCCATGCGTTGCACGCATCAAGATGCATTTGTATGAGTAGTTTATCTTGTGGTAGAAAAGGATGAACGAGGGAAGGCCTTATTTGCAAATCTGGAGAGGGGTATGGGTGTCTTTTTTATCTATCTATGCTGAGAACTATCCTCTACTCCCTAGTATCTACTTCTCGATCTCAGCACTGTAAACGCTTTTTTAAAGTGCCGCACGTTGCGATTCTATTGGAGATGCTCTAACATGGCAGACGAGTGCTTTAATGTTGCCCACAAGATGCGCGAGTATTACTAGTAGTATTTTTCTTGCCATGTTGAGATTTTAAAACCACGAGTGTGAACATGCAGAGGAGCAATGAAGACCAAACACGGGATATTCGGGACATCTTCAAGGAGCGTCGCAAGTTAAAGAGGAGCTGCACCGAACCTGTAAAACGAGCTTTGGTAAGTAACACCCTTTCAATTACTTTCGTTTAGCCTCGTGTTCTTCGATGTGTATATGTTGTAGTTTCTGTTTCTCTTAAGCATGGTGTTCTTCGATGTGTAATAAGAAGAGTCTTAATCATCCTAATCCTTTCGTTTTTAACTTGATGTAGGAAGTGGGTTTTCTCACCTTGTAGTCTGTTTTTATATTTCTTTTCCTTTTGAATTCACTTCTCCGAGTTCTCTTTATCTGGCTTCTACTAAATGGATCTAGGTTTCTCTGAGTATTGATCTAAAAAAGAAGTAACTTCATGTCAGGATGCAGTTCCTGCGAGGAGGGAAGTATGGTCAACATCGAGATCATGTTTCCAAAATGAGGCTGGATTACACACAAGGTGCCAGTTCCCTAATGATGCTAGATTAGACACAAGGTGCAAATTCCCAGATGATGCTAGATTACACACAAGCCCAGTGGAGTCGTCAGCTGTTCATGTCCTCATAGCATTAGTGAAGGCTGAAAGAAAGCGTGTAGCAGCCCTTGAGAATGTAGCTGAGTTCCTGAAGAAGCGAAAAGAGCAACCAGATGCTCTCTTCACCCAAGCCAAAGAAGAGATGGAAGAAGCCAGAAATAAGCTAGCAGAGGCAGAGCAGGCTAGGCGTCTCCTGCTATCTAAAATTGTTGTCAATACAAAATTTCCTTCATAATACCTAGGTTCAAATGTTTATCTAGTCAACATGCCTATTGTGATATCTGTGCATCTACTGATGTGGCACAAATTATTATTTTTCAGGTCATGTAATAACAACAATTAGTTTCCAAACAATAACAGACGAAGCATTGGACATGGTATAGTTCACGCGCAAGCCCGACATTCCAAGTTCATCTTCCACATCAAACTCATGTTCACAGATATCTGCACATTCATACATAATGTCCACAACCATGATTCACTTCAAAGCCAAAAAAATGTGAGGAGAGTTATAAATAAAGAAAAACTTCTACTAGTTCCTGCTACCAGTGCGAGCACAGCAAGTCAAGACCATGCATGAATTAATTATATTTTAGTCATTTTTTGTGTTCTAAAATGCCTGCCGGCTCGCGGAAGGACGTGTTGCCGGCACACGCGCGGATTCAATGAAGGCAGGCGGGGCAGTCTTAAGCTGGTTGCACATAGCGAGGAGGCGTGCTCAGCCGGGCCTGCAGCAAGTGCGGCCCTCTTGGCCGGCGCGTCGGTTCAATGCCTGCGCTATGAGAGGTCGCGTCCATGTCAGAGCAATCACTCCCTCCAGTCCTTTTTTGTTTGGGTATAACAAAATCTTGTTTTCCATTCACATTTTACAAGTAAAATTCGTGGACAAACTTTGACCCAAAGTACGATGGGGACTAGTCAGAATGGAGGTAGTAGTTTTTTTTAATCAAAGAAGGGTTTCCCCTTATGATTACTGAAAACCAGCATCCAAATCGAAACCATAGTATTTTCCCTAGAACTACCAGGTTCAACATCTCGTAACATAAACCCATACAACCATACGCCAAGGAGGTACGTAGTACTCTGAATTCCATTTTTGCTCCATACCAATCGTTCTAAAAACTACTTACTACTTATAACGTGCCATTGAAAATCGGAACTCTTAACCCCGCTAAAAAAACGATATTTTAAACGTGGCTACTCGATCTGTGGCAACTGGTGAGCCACCACGCTCCAAGTCGTTCACCTGTGGTCCCGAGCATCAACTCCTACAAAGGTGCTCCACCACGTACCCGGTACCCGCGAATGCAGCAATCGTGCACCTAGGGTTTTAGGGTTTATTTGTTAACGTCGCCTTTACGTAACACTCATGTGTGCGAGACAGCGAGAGGCTGACTGCGTGCATGTGCCTCTTCTCTTTGTATATGTACTCCATCGTTTCTCTGGTGTCCAAAAAATTATAATAACTACTAGCAATGTGCCAATGCGTTGCCACACGATCAAAGTAGATTAATACATATTCACCGATTTGATAGAAAAAAAGTCTAGTTTTGAAATACGTATATCACTAAAAATATGTTATGTTTCACTCAAAATATATTCCTTTGGCGGTTTTGATGAGATAAGGGAGGAATGCTGTTGGTTTCAAGATTCGAGAAGTGGTATATGTCTAATTTCTACTCTTACCAGTAAGATGCCCGTGCGTTGCACGGAACATCAAGATCTTGTGGGAGAAAAGGATGAACGAGGGAAGGCCTTATCTGCAAATGTGGTGAAGAGTGTGGGTATATTGCCATATTTTCCTTCCTATCCGTCAGATATAAATCGGACGACCTACATTGCAGGATGGCAGGCCCACCATCATCACCAACTCTATTTTTATCCCTACTCTTATAAAAAGCATTGTCGGTGATGATCGTGTGCCTGCCATCCTGCAATATAGGCCATCCGATCTATATCTGACGGATAGGAAGGAAACTATGGCAATTTTGCAAAAAGATACCCACATCCCTCTCCACATTTGCAAATAAGGTCTTCCCTCGTTCATCCTTTTCCCCCACAAGATAAACTACTCATACAAATGCATCTTGATGTTCCGTGCAACGCATGGGCATCTTGCTTGTTGTTGCAAAAAGCCCATGTCTGTGAGAGAGAGGGAGAGTGGAGGAGGACGGAGTGCATGTGTGACAAAGACACAAGTAGTGTGATCAGCTTAAAATGAGGCGATAGTGTGTGTGTGCACGATCGAGAGGGCGTGTCTCAAGAAGGGAAGAAAAAGCTACATAGATACAAGGAGCGGGAGAGAGACATGTATGCGATGGTGGAAGCATGAGTGTGCGGGTGTATAAACCTATGTAGAGGCTAGCTAGTCGATAAATGTTTGTGAGAGAAATACGAGTCGGGATGCGAAAGCAAGAGTTTTGTGTGTGATAGAGAGAGACGGTAGTCGGGAAAGGGAGTGGAAGCAGGAGTTGTGTGTGTGTGTCTGTGAGAGAGAGAGAGAGAGGAGACGGTAGTCGGGGTTGTCTGATCGGTGTCAGTCTGGGATGGAGACGAAAAGGAGACCGCAACAAATGTTGTGTCTACAGGAGAGAGAGAGAGAGAGAGAGAGAGAGAGAGAGAGTAATTTTAGTGGTATGAGTCATATGTAGAGACATGTAGGGTGTGTGAGAGAATCCCATAGAGAGAAAGACAAAGTGAAAGACGAGTGGAGACTGTGTGTGTGGTGGTGAAAAAGAAAGCTTAGGTACCGAGTGTTACCAGAGAACAGTAGAGACATGAGAGATAATGAAAACTGTGTAATGTATAATGATAGGGAGAGTGTGACACTTCTCAAGGGAGACGTCGAGAGACCATGTTTGTGAGGATAGGAGAAACATGAAGAGAGCGTGCAGGTGAGCTGGAGAAAAGAGAGTGATAGCTACCTGAAGGAGCATGCATGCGAGAGAGATGGGCGTGAAAGGAGTGAACAAAAAAGGGATTCAAATATTTGAATTCGAGATGATGATACATGTAATCCATACTCAAACCAAAATTGATCTATCAAACATGCATACTCATATGAATTCACGCACATCTATGTTATTTAATATGTAGATATTACTGATCGATATATTTTAGTAGAACATAATTTGGTTAAAAAAATTCGAATTCAACCTTAAGATTTCGAGATCGTTGTATTTGTAAATCATATTATACATATAAAGGACCAGAATTCTTTGTTATGCTTTTGAAAGTATATATAAAAAAATGATGTATATAGAATGTAATTCCAATTGAAAATGGAAAAAAATAGTAGAACACAAACGGGATTCGAATTGAGTTGGCACGGTAAACGTGCACTGTGTAAAATTTGAACGAAGCGGGGAAAGTCGCAGTAACCGCCCGAACCAAAATCTGCGACATGGAAATCACTACTGCCTATCCCTGCCACGCTAAAGCCTATCTGCTGGATTTCTCTAGGTTTCGATAGGGGTAGGTTTGTAATTTCACCCGAACGTGACGTAACCGCCTCTCACCCGGATTCATACATGGTGGGCGCCAAAACACAGTGTGCCCTCGGCCGAAATTGACTCCCTCCCCGATTCATATTCATACACGGTGTGCGCCAAAAACAAACTCTCGTCGGCAAATATTTGGTGTATGCGAGATTACCGTCCTATCCCCAACCGACTAATGTTGTTGTGATGTAGTAGAAATTTGAAACGGGGGCTAAGTTTGTAAATTTCCTTGCATTTGAGACAAGCGCGCCCTGAATACATGGTTCCCCCCTTCCTCTCTACCTCCCTTTTCCCCATTCGTACTCCGTGGGCGCCAAAACACCATCTCCACCCCACCCTCCTCCGTCCGCCGCTGTCCGCCACCCCATCCACCGCTGTCCTCCTCCACCATGCCGGAGCTGATACCCCGATGCCGCAATCCATTACAAGAGATCGACCTCTCTCATCCACGCCTTCGGACCGAGATCCTTGCATCCTGTCCTCTTGCTTCATCCCCGCCGTCGTCCACCTTGTCGGCGCTGCTCCTACGACCGTCTCGTCCACCACGCCCCGCCACCACCGTCTACCCTCCCAGATCTGCTTCCACGCCGCCGACAGCCATCGCTACCGCAGCACCGTCAAATTCTCAGCAGATGCGTACATGGCGCCGCACCAGAGGTGGTACTCTTTCGTATCTTCTCAACTTATTTATCGCAACAAGAAAATAGATCGCCACTGCTTTACTCTGATTTCTTATCTTGGTTGCGAAGTTGCCTTTGTCCGGTTTGCACCTTCAGATCCGCCATGGCATGCTCAACACTATACTCCCAATGCTTATGGTTTTCCCCTTTTATATTCCACACTAGTTAAATCACAGTAGACTAAATTTCAAAATTGGGTTAGTCGATTTTTCAGAGCTCTCCGGAGTTTGCCGGTGCGATCCAAGGGGCTCGGGTGGCTGTGGGGCCTCGCTGAATGAAGAAAACTCGACGCGGGTGGGGGTGGGGGTGGCGGAGGAACACAGGCAGTGGGGGCCGGTGGTCCGGCCGGCGGCCCATGCGGTGTTCTGTATGGGAAGAATCAGAGACGAGAAAGAAGAAGGGTTAGGAGACGTAGGATCTTTATCCAACCGCCTGAAATGGTCGAGAGACAGCTGGGAGTTGCATTCTTAATGCGCTCTGGTTCATCATGTGTGGGCACTGCGCAACCAACATTTTATTATCCAAAATCTGCTTTCTCTTCTTTACCATGTTCCTCTTCCATTCTTCTTTAATATGTACTCTCTCTGTTCCTAAATACAAGTCTTTGTATAGATTCCACCATGGACTACATATGGAGCAAAATGAGTGAATCTACACTCTAAAATGTATCTGGATACATCTGTATGTGATCCATAGTGGAAATCTCTACCAAGACTTATATTTTGGAATGGAAGGAGTATGCTAGTAGTACAGTATGTTCCTTGTACTGAAGATGAGCAAGGACATTTGCAGTGTAGAGGTCTATACGGTCGGTTGTGATGGACACTTTGAGCCTCTTTGATTCGTAGGATCTTGTAAACATAGGAATAGGATTTGTAGTGGCCTGCCCACTTGAATCCTATAAGAATAACAAGGAAATGCGCGGAGCTGTGTCGCCTTTGAGAGCTATACTGATATTAACAGTACCGCACCTTCACTTGAAGAGAGCTGGTATCCGAAGCCTTTCTAGCCATACCGGCAATACTAGCACATATATTCCAGCAAGTTCCACTTTGCTGATTTTACTCTGATGCTTAAGGTTTTCCCGTTATATCTACACTATGATCTGTGTAGCTGCTTTGTGTCGCCTAGCAGCAGTCCACTCTTGAAGCTAAACACTGCAATGACTCACAAAATTGGCACCAAGGCATTGAGTGCCATTCTGTATGCAATGAAACTCATACGCTCTCCACCTGTTGACTCTTGTTCAAAATATGATCCTAATGACTATTCTAACCTCGAGGAGTTAAAGGCAGATGGCTTGTCCTGTTCACCCATCAAGGTGCCTATTCTAATTTGGCAATGTTTTATTGATTGTGGGTATCTTTCATATGTTGTCTTGCATTTCTTCGACTTTGTTGCACCGCCATCTGCTTAGTTTACTCATCATATATGTCGAGATGCCATGCCCATCCATTATTAATACATATTCCATCTGTCATCATACCATGTTTTTCCACTCAAATGTTGTTCGTGTGCATCAGACATCAAAAAGGAAGAGGGTGATTGCCGAACCTGAAGGAGCACCAGCAAAGTCCTTGAAAAACGTGGTGGTGCCGGAGAAATCAAACAGCACCCCACTTATATTGGTTGTACAACCAGTGACACAAAACGAAGGACCGACTCCAGCAGACTGTACCCATACTTCACTGGCCACACCACTAGCCCCACCACACAGGACCTGCACTCCAGCAAAAGGTATACCGATTTCATTTACCATAGCACCAGCTGTACCATAGAAAAATCCCACTCCAGCAAAAAGTACAGCAAGTCCACCAGGCGAAGACCTATCCCAACTGCAGAGACGGCCAATTCCTGCAGATTGGAACCCCATTCCATTTATTCCCAGTTTAAAAGACAATGATTTCAATGTTGTTAGTGACTACGTGCATATATTCCCATCATGGGAAGATTATTGTGAAGACAAACACCATTTTCACATCTTCCTGTCCAACTTACGTGTAAGTGCTATTATTCATGGTTATTATTTTCCTGTTTTCTGCTGATTGAACACATCAATGATTTACATTACATTGTTGTAACTAGGCGAGGGTCAATCTGGATAGTCATGACGAGCAAAGCTTGCTTGTGCTTTTCAAGGAAGCATTGCAGCAGTACCGGTGTTACCTGAGGAAATCACACTTTGGTGGCAAATCTATAAACGAATTTCCGGTGAAATCTCTTGTGCTGAATTTAGAAGACATTGAACGGAAAAACCTTGTTATGCACTGGTCTCGTTCCCAGGATGAGGTACTGTCTATGAAATCACATGACAATTTGAACTTCTACTTTTCCGCATGTGCCTTACGGATCTTGTTTGTAGGAAATCTGCTCGAAGAAGAATTTCGGTTTGAAAAGAATGACAGGATATCGCAAATATGCTGCCCGCTGCTTTGCTCTTGTTAGTACCTGTTGTCCTGTATCACTGTACTTGCATACATACCTGGTTCATTATGTGACAGCAGTATGCATGATAGCTTGCTTATCAATTATTCGCTCCAAATTATCTGATCTGTATGAATGCTTACATTAGTGTAGGATATATCCAATGCCAATGTTTTTTTAGCTCTGCATTGTTCTTGTAAGTACATGCTGTCCTTTATTAGTGTACTTATAATGACAAGTAGTTGTTCATGTATCATCACTCTGCAGCTTATTTTCCTTTGCCCTCCATTTTCTACACATCAGGTCTATATTTACTCTTACCATTAGGTTGGTACTGAAGAAGTTTAGTTGTGCATTGCTCTTGTCTATACCTTTTGCCTGTATCGCTGCACTTACATTTATAGCTACTTGGTTATGTAGCATCACTCTTCATCTTATCTTAAATATTCTCCATTTTTTCATATATTATCACATCTATATTTACTCTTAACAAAATGTAGAATAAAGGCAATGCTTATGAATAAGATTCTGTGGTAAACTTCTTGAATCCCCTCCCCCCAATTAGCATGGACAAGGCCTTTATAGAGCTTGTCTTCACCAATAATGTAAGTTTGTCCATCTCAATCCTTCAAACTTTGTTGTATATATTTGGTTAGGCATGACTACAACAGCTGTTTATTTTTGGTGGTTGCATCAAATTGCATGTTTAAAGTTTATTATGTAGTTCATAAACAAAAGTTTGTCCTTTCTCAATTTAAGTTTTCAGTTGTACAACCAAGTTCCTTATTCATACCATGTAAATTAAACTATACAAAGCAAGTGATCTTCTTTTGCACTGCATGTATGCTTCTGTTCTTCATCTGTAATCCAGTGGTGTGGTGAACCTACCCACTACAGCACAATGTCATATTCTGCAATGTATTAACTATGAACAATGTCATATCATTCTACTACTCCCTCCGTCCAAAAATACTTTTCATTGAAATGGATGTATCTAGATGTATTTTAGTTCTAGACACATCCATTTTGATGACAAGTAATTCCGGATGGAGGGAGTATTATTTAAACCGTCTCTTTATTTGCCAATCTGAAATGGGATAAATTGACAGCACACTAACCATTGATACTTATGAGTTCTTGATCTGTAATCCAGTGGTGTCGTGAAGCTGCCAACTCCTTCACAATGTGATTTCCTGACAGTCTTGACCTGAACAATACCATATTGTGTTAATGCAATTTTAAACTGTGTCACTTTATTCGTCAGTAAGAAATGTGATGAATTGTCAGCACTGATACTTTTATGTGCAAAACCTGTCATCTGTCTGCTTGTTTATCTTTCAGAGTGAGGAAGATTTAAGTGTTGAACAAGCGCAGTCTCATCATCTTGCTCAGTGTGCTGCAGCTCCCCAGCAGGGCTAACCTTTATTGAACTCTATTGAAGTGATGTCGGTTTTGTATATTATTTTGTCGGCGTGTTTATTTGCACTGGTTGCGATCTTTGATGCCCAGTGTATGTAATCTGCTGTCTGATTGTGCTTTATTATCATAGTGGCGAACTTTGATGCCCAGTGGATGTAATATGCTGTAATTTCTTTATTGTGTAGTCTAGGTTTTTTCTTATTCACGATGATGCAGTTATTTTACTGTATATATATCCTGTCTTGGCAGTAAACCAACCAAACCGTAAAATTACGGTACATAATCGGGCCGTCATGCAATCATGATGTAGGTTGGGCCTGAAACGTGTCGAACAGCTAACGAGCTGGCAGCAGCCCGAAATGAACCCCGGTCCATGATTGTGCGAATCAAATCACGGGCTTTTAACAGGCCAAAATCATCTCGGTCCTTGTTTGGCCCAATCAGATATCGGCTGTGAGCAGGCCGGGTGCAAACCGGGTCGTAGTTAGGCCCAATTATATGACGGGCATTTAACAGGCCGAAATTAATATAGGGCCGAAATGTTAAATGGGTCCCTAAGAGGCCAAAACTAATGTCAGGTCGAATTACTAAGTGGGCCTCTAGCAAGTGGGCCCAAAAGCATAGTGTCCAGTTGACGGGTCGAATCTGATATGGGCCATAATTGAGCCCATAGCCTCTTAAAGGGTCGTACCTGATCTGGGCCGTAATTTGGCCCAGAACGTGGTAGGCTTTTAACGGGCCGGATCTCATATGGGCCACTATTAGGCCCGGAACGTGGTAGGACATTAATGGACCGGATCAAATATGGGCCGGCATTTGGCCCAAAACATGGCAGCCAGTTAATGGGCCGGCCTACTAGGGTCCTCAAATTCTTGTGGGCCTACAGCTGGGCCGGCCCATTAATGTCGGCGAAATCTCGTGGGCCTTTAGCCGGGCCGGCCCATTATGATCCGCAAGAATCTTGTGGGCCTTTACCTAGGCCGGCCCATTATGGCACACAAAAATCTAGTGGGCCTTTACCTAGGCCAACCCATTATGGCCCGCAAAATCTTGTGGGCTGTTAGCTGGGCCAGCCCATTATGGTCCGCAAAATCTCATGGGTCTTTAGCTGGGCCGGCCCATTATGGTCCACAAAATCTTGTGGGCCTTTAGTTGGGCCGGCCCATTTAAACTTGATCGGCCAGTCCACATGTCAACATATCATAGGCGCGTCTCGCCCATTGGATGAGTGACACCTGTGCCAGCGCGGACCTGACACGTGTCTCCTCCAGCCAATGATGATTTTACACGTGGAAAATCCCCATTGGTCGGGGTTGTTAACGGGTTATCGGATCCAAAACCCGACCCGATAGCTTAACGACGTTCCGTTACGGTGGATGCCACGTGTTGGTCACCCTTGACGAAAGCATTTCTGTGACACGCGATTTATCGTCATGGAAGTGGACACTTCCGTGATGATAATTTTGGTAATGTCATGGAACACTTTTATGACAGCACAGGTATGACTATCTTCATTCTGTCATAAATTTGTCATGGATGTACATGCATGGCAAAAAAACGCGACCTACTGTGACAAACACATATCATCATGAAAGTGTATATTTTTTGTAGTGATACATCAAGTGGATCACGTGATATCCCATTGTCACCACAGATAAGCACGGCAAGACATACATCAAGTGTTCTCAAATCCTTAAAGACTCAATCTCATAAGATAACTTCAAAGGGAAAACTCAATTCATCACAAGAGAGTAGAGGGGGAGAAACATCATAAGATCCAACTATAATAGCAAAGCTCGTGATACATCAAGATCGTGCCATAGAGAGAACATGAGAGAGAGAACAAGAGAGAGAGAGAGATCAAACACATAGCTACTAGTACATACCCTCAACCCCGAGGGTGAACTACTCCCTCCTCGTCATGGAGAGCACCGGGATGATGAAGATGGCCACTGGTGAGGGATCCCTCCTCCGGCAGGGTGCCTGAACAGGCTCCCGAGAGGTTTTTGGTGGCTACACAGGCTTGCGGTGGCGGAACTCCCGATCTATTGTTCGCTTTGATGTTTTTAGGGTATATGGGAATATATAGGTGAAAGAAGTCGGTCGGGGGGAGCCTCGAGGGGCCCACGAGATAGGGGGCGTGCCCCCCACCCTCGTGGCCACCTCGAAGCTTCCTTGACTTCAACTCCAAGTCTCCTGGATCACGTTCGTTCCAAAAATCACGCTCCCAAAGGTTTCATTCCGTTTGGACTCCGTTTGATATCCTTTTTCTTCGAAACACTGAAATAGGCAAGAAAACAGCAATATGGGCTGGGCCTCCGGTTAATAGGTTAGTCCCAAAAATAATATAAAAGTGTATAATAAAGCCCATAAACATTCAAAACAGATAATAAAATAGCATGAATGCTTCATAAATTATAGATACGTTGGAGACGTATCACTCTACGTTCAAATACAACGGGTGCAAGCCAGATTTGCACTCGCAAAATACTCGGGTTAAACTTGATGAGCCTGGCATATACAGATATGGCCTCGGAACACTGGAGACCGAAAGGTCGAATGTGAATTCTATAGTAGAGATGATTAACATAGTGATGTTCACCATTAAGACTACTCCATCTCACGTGATGATCGGACATGGTTTAGTTGATTTGGATCACGTATCATTTAGATGACTAGAGGGATGTCTATCTAAGTGGGAGTTCTTTAGTAATATGATTAATTGAACTTAATTTATCATGAACTTAGTCCTGATATTTTTTGCATATCTATGTTGTAGATCAATGGCCCGTGCTACCGTTCCTTTGAATTTTAATGTGTTCCTAGAGAAAGCTAAGTTGAAAGATGATAGTAGCAACTACACGGACTGGGTCCGTAACTTGAGGATTATCCTATTTGTTGTATAGAAGAATTATATCCTTCATGCACCGCTAGGTGTACCACCTGACCCAGCAACTGCAGACATTGTGAATGCCTGGCAGTCGCGTGTTGATGACTACTCGTTAGTTCAGTGTGCCATGCTTTAGGGCTTAGAATCGGGACTTCAAAGACGTTTCGAACGTCATGGACCATATGAGATGTTCTAGGATTTGAAGTTAATATTTCAAGCAAATGCCCGAGTTGAGAGATATGAAGTCTCCAACAAGTTCTATAGCTGCAAGATGGAGGAGAACAGTTCTGTTAGTGAGCACATACTCAGAATGTCTGGGTACCATAATCACTTGACTCAGCTGGGAGTTAATATTCCAGATGATTGTGTCATTGACAGAGTTCTTCAATCACTACCACCAAGCTATAAAGGCTTCGTGATGAACTACAATATGCAAGGGATGGAAAAGACTATTCCCGAGCTCTTCGCGATGCTAAAGGCCGTGGAGGTAGAAATCAAGAAGGAGCATCAAGTGTTGATGGTTAACAAGACCACTAGTTTCAAGAAGAAGGGCAAGGGTAAAAAGAAGGGGGACATCAAGAAGACTGACAAGCAAGTTGTCACTCTAGGGAAGAAACCTAAAAATGGACCCAAGCCTACAACTGAGTGCTTCTACTGCAAAGGGACTGGTCACTAGAAGCGAAACTGCCCCAAGTATTTGGCGGATAAGAAGGATGGAAAAGTGAGCAAAGGTATATTTGATATACATGTTATTGATGTGTACCTTACTAATTCTCTTAGTAGTGCCTGGGTATTTGATACTGGTTTGGTTGCTCATATTTGTAATTCGAAGTAGGGACTATGGATTAAACAAAGATTGGCTAAGGACGAGGTGACGATGCGCGTCGGAAATGGTTCCAAGGTTGATTTGATCACCATCGGCACGCTACCTCTACATCTACCTTCGGGGTTAATTTTAGACCAGAATAATTGTTATTTGGTGCCAGTGTTGAGCATGAACATTATATTTGGATCTTGTTTAGTGCGAGGCGGTTATTCATTTAAATAAGAGAATAATGGTTGTTCTATTTATATGAATAATATCTTTTATGGTCATGCACCCATGAAGAGTGGTCTATTTCTGTTGAATCTTGATCATGATGATACACATATTCATAATATTGATGCCAAAAGAAGCAAATTTGATAATGATAGTGCAACTTATTTGTGGCACTGCCGTTTGGGTCACATCAGTGTAAAGCACATGTAGAAACTCCATAAAGATGGACTTTTGGAATCACTTGATTATCAATCATTTGATACTTGTGAACTGTGCCTTATGGGCAAGATGACTAAAACTCCGTTCTCCGGAACAATGGAACAAGCTAGTGACTTATTGGAAATAATACATACCGATGTATGCGGTCCAATGAGTGTTGATGCTCGTGGCGGGTATCATTATTTTCTGACCTTCATAGATGATTTAAGCAGATATGGGTATATCTACTTAATGAAACACAAGTTTGAAACATTTGAAAAGTTCAAAGAATTTCAGAGTGAAGTGAAAAATCATCGTAACAAGAAAATAAAGTTACTACGATCTGATCGTGGAGGAGAATATTTGAGTTACGAGTTTGGCCTTCATTTCTAACAATGTGGAATAGTTTCACAACTCACGCCACCTGGAACACCATAGCGTAATGGTGTGTCTAAACATCGTAACCGCACATTATTGGATATGGTGCGATCTATGATGTCTCTTATTGATTTACCACTATCATTTTGGGGTTATGCATTAGAGACAGTTGCATTCACTTTAAACAGGGCACCGTCAAAGTCTATTGAGACGACACCGTATGAGTTGTGGTTTGGCAACAAACCTAAGCTGTCGTTTCTTAAAGTTTGGGGATGCAATGCTTGTGTCAAAAGGCTTCATCCTGATAAGCTCGAACCCAAATTGGAGAAATGTGTCTTCATAGGATACCCTAAGGAAACAACTGGGTACACCTTCTACCACAAGTACGAAGGCAAGATTTTTGTTGCTAAGAATGGAACCTTTCTAGAGAAGGAGCTTCTCTCAAAAGAAGTGAGTGGGAGGAAAGTAGAACTTGATGACGTAATTGTACCTGTTCTCAATTGGGAAAGTAGCTCATCTGAGAAAACTGTTCCTGTGATGCCTACACCAATTAGGGAAGAAGCTAATGATAAAGATCATGAAACTATAGATCAAGTTGCTACAAAACCTCGTAGGTCTCGAAGAGCACGATCCGCACCAGAGTGGTACGGTAATCCTATTCTGGAAGTCATGTTACTTGAGCATGACGGACCTACGAACTATGAAGAAGCTATGATGGGCCTATATTTCGATAAATGGCTTGAGGCCATGAAATCTGAGATAGGATCCATGTATGAGAACAAAGTGTGGACTTTGGTGAATCTGCCCGATGATCGGTGACCCATAGAGAATAAATGGATCCTCAAGAAGAAGACTGATGCTGACGGTAATGTTACTGTCTATAAATCTTGACTTGTTGCAAAGGGTTTTCGACAAGTTCAAGGAGTTGACCACATTGAGACTTTCGCACCCGAACCGATGCTTAAGTCTATCCGAACCATGTTAGCAATTGCCGCATTTTGTGATTATGAAATCTGGCAAATGGATGTCAAAACTGCATTCCTTCATGGATTTCTTAAATAAGAGTTGTATATGATGCAACCAGAAGGTTTTGTCGATCTAAAGGTGCTAACAAAGTGTGCACGCTCCAGTGATCCATTTATGGACTGGTACAAGCATCTCGGAGTTGGAATATATGCTTTGATGAGGTGATCAAATCATATGGTTTTATATAGACTTTTGGAGAAGCCTGTATTTACAAGAAAGTGAGTGGGAGCTCTATAGAATTTCTAATATTATATGTGGATGACATATTGTTGATTGGAAATGATGTAGAATTTCTGAATAGCATAAAAGGATACTTGAATAAGAATTTTTCAATGAAAGACATCGGTGAAGCTTCTTATATATTGCGCATCAAGATCTATAGATATAGATCAAGACGCTTGATAGGACTTTCACAAAGCACATACCTTGATAAAGTTTTCAAGAAGTTCAAAATGGATCAACAAAGAAAGGGTTCTTTCCTGTGTTACAAGGTGTGAAGTTGAGTCGGACTCAATGCCCGACCACTGCAGAAGATAGAGAGAAAATGAAAGTCATTCCCTATGCTTTAGCCATAGGTTCTATCATGTATGCTATGTTGTGTACCAGACCTGATGTGTGCCTTGCTATAAGTTTAGCAGGGAGGTACCAAAGTAATCCAGGAGTGGATCACTGGATAGCGGTCAAGAACATCCTGAAGTACCTGAAAAGGACCAGGGATATGTTTCTCGTTTATGGAGGTGATAAAGAGATTGTCGTAAATGGTTACGTCAATGCTAGCTTTGACACTCATCTAGTTGACTCTAAGTCACAATCCGGATACATGTTTTTATTGAATGGTGGAGCTGTCAGTTGGTGCAGTTCCAAGAAGAGCGTCATGGCGGGATCTATGTGTGAAGCAGAGTACATAGCTGCTTCGGAAGAAGCAAATGAAGGAGTATGAATTCGAATGAAGGAGTTCATATCCGATCTAGGTGTAATACCTAGTGCATCGAGTCCAATGAAAATATTTTGTGACAATACTCGCGCAATTGCCTTGGCCAAGGAATCCAGATTTCACAAAAAGACCAAACACATCAAGAGACGCTTCAACTCCATCTGAGATTTGGTCAAGGAGGGAGACATAGAGATTTGCAAAATACATACGGATCTGAATGTTGCAGACCCGTTGACTAAGCCTATTCCACAAGCAAAATATGATCAGCACCAAGACTCCATGGGTGTTAGATTAATTACAATGTAATCTAGATTATTGACTCCAGTGCAAATGGGAAACTGAAGGAAATATGCCCTAGAGGCAATAATAAAGTTGTTATTTTATATTTCCTTATTCATGATAAATGTTTATTATTCATGCTAGAATTGTATTAACCGGAAACTTGATACATGTGTCAATACATAGACAATACAATGTGTCCCTAGTATGCCTCTACTAGACTAGCTCGTTGATCAAAGATGGTTAAGTTTCCTAGCCATGGACATGAGTTGTCATTTCATAATGGGATCACATCATTAGTAGAATGATGTGATGGACAAGACCCATATGTTAGTTAGCATAATGATCTTTTAGTTTTATTGCTACTGCTTTCTTCGTGTCAAATATATATTCCTCCGACTATGAGATTATGCAACTCCTGGACACCGGAGGAATACCTTGTGTGCTATCAAATGTCACAACGTAACTAGGTGGTTATAAAGATGCTCTACAAGTATCTCCGAAGGTGTTTGTTGGGTTGGCATAGATCGAGATTATGATTTGTCACTCCGAGTATTGGAGAGGTATCTCTGGGCCCTCTCGGTAATGCACATCATATGAAGCCTTGCAAGCAATGTGACTAATGAGTTAGTTGCGGGATGATGCACAATGGAACGAGTAAAGAGACTTGCCAGTAACGAGATTGAACTATTTATGAAGATACCGACGATCGAATCTCGGGCAAGTAACATATCGATGACAAAGGGAATAACTATGTTGACATTGTGGTTCGACCGATAAAGATCTTCGTAGAATATGTGGGAACCAATATGAGCATCTAGGTTCCGCTATTGGTTATTGACCAGACAGGTGTCTCGGTCATGTATACATAGTTCTCAAACCCATAGGGTCTGCACGCTTAACCTTCGATGATGATAGGTATTATATGAGTTATGTGTTTTGGTGACTGAAGGTTGTTCGGAGTCCCGGATGGGATCACATACATCGCGAGGAGTCTCAAAATGGTTGAGGTAAAGATTGATATATTGGAAGGATATATATGGACACCAAAATGGTTCCGAAGAGGTTCGGGGATTCTTCAGAGTACCGGGAGGTTATTGGAACCCCCTGGGAAAGTTAATGGGCCTCATGGTCCATAGTACAGAGGAGGAGGTAGGTCGCGGGAGGTGGCGCCCCCCCCCAAGCCAATCCGAATTGGACAAGGGGTGGGGGTGCGCCCCCCCCCCTTTCCTTCTCCCTCTCCACCTCTTTCCCGTTTCTCCCTCTCAGTAAGAAGGAAAAAAGAGGGGCGGCGAATCCTACTAGGAGTGGAGTCCTAGTAGCCTCCAGGGCGTGCCCCTGGTGCCGGCCTCCTCTCCTCCTCCTTTATATGTGGGGGCAGGGGGCACCCCAATACACACCAATTGTTTAGCCGTGTGCGGTGCCCCCCTCCACCATTTACTCCTCCAGTCATATTGTCGTAGTGCTTAGGTGAAGCCCTGCGCGAATCACTTCACCAACACCATCATAACGTCGTCGTGCTGACGGAACACATCAACTCCTTCATGCCTCTACTATATCAAGAGTTCGAGGGACGTCATTGAGCTGAACGTGTGCAGAACTCGGAGGTGCCGTACGTTCGGTACTTGATCGGTTGATTTGAGAAGACGTTCAACTACATCAACCGCGTTAAGTTAACACTTCCGCTTTCGGTCTACGAGGGTAAGTGGACACACTCTCCCCTCTCGTTTCTATGCATCTCCTAGATAGATCTTGTGTGAGCATAGAAATTTTTTGAAATTGCATGCTAAGTTTCCAAACAGTTGGCTCATGAGCTGGCAAAGGTGGAGTGACGCGATCTTGAAAATCTTCGGCAGGAAAACCTTGATCAATATACTCATAGAGTTCTTTAAGATCAAAGGTTCTAAGTTGTTTCTTGGAGAATAACTTTCGAAGCAATTTCCATAGGCGCTTCTTATTTTCAGTCATGATCATGTGCACTACGTTCGTTCGGTTGTTGATGGCACTTAGTTCGGCAGCCAGATGTTCTTTTTCTCGATGTATTCAACCATATGCTGCAACAGCAGCTGTTGAGTATGCAAACTCACTTCAAGGTGTGAATGAGGTTGGGTATTTGGTTGGCGGTCACGCTGAGGTAGTCGTGGCCCATCGAATGTATTGTGGTAATCTGGAGGGCTGGACACGGGTGCTTTTCCCGAAGAAAAATCTTCCATGACTCACAACGTATGACGTACCGGAGGAATTGAGCTTTTGTGACTGACTTTTGCCAAATATTCTATGTGCATTGCATAATCCACCACTTTCTGAATCCAAGGCCCAAATACTTTGATGGTTTTCGGATGCTGAGCAGAGTCCATTAGTATGCAGAAACATGTCTTCGACATCAAAGATATATCCTTGGAAGATGGCATGAATAGTGTGTCGAAGAACATCAGATATATCATTTTCGGCGTTCATCCTGGCCAGAGGACAGATGGTATAGGTAATTATGTGATATAGACTCAGATTGTCAAAAGTTAAGTTCTCGGGCAGCGGTGGACCATTGTAGTCATGAATTTTCTCTTGGTCCATGGTGCAAGGGAAATCTTCATCGAAGATGGCACCAATATTGTGAACTCGAATTCCAGTCTTGCCATGCTTGAACCGAGTGAAATGAAAATGGGAGGCAAAGTCCATTGCACAACATTTTATTCGTTTCCCTTTAGTCATCCATTCCATGATCCATTTGGTACTATTGGGTTCATAGCTAGAGATGTACAGTGTAGCGTAGAATTGAAGGATTATCTCACAGTTCCACATATGTCGATATGCAAAGACATGCATGAGGCCAAAATCTTTGATATCTTGCAATACTTGATTGAAGAAGCCAATGTTCTTCATCGCTGTGATATCCGGGAACTCATGAGGAAATATTTTGCGGCTGTCATATAGGATCCGAGAATAATATATAGCATGTTCTTCAGTCTAGAACTGAGGTGATTCAGAAGTGCAAGGCTTGCTGTATGTACTCTCTTGAAATAAAAGAGGATGGGTGTTCCGATTGAAAAGTGGCCCTTTGACGCCAACGCCTATAGAGAATAAATGCAGTTTCTTGTGAGGATATGGATATTGAAGCTCATCTTCAACAGAAATCACTTCATCGCCATAAACTACAAAGTCTGAATGATGAGCAAGACTGTATTTAATGCAGAAGGACCAACATCTGAAGTTCTTTTCAAAGTGTTGAGGGAAATTCTCATTGGAGAAGGAGGAAACACTTTATCAGGCACTGAAGCTTTATCAGGTATTGTGGACTGATGGGCATGTTCTTTGACAAACAGCTGAGGTGCAAACGGAGGAACCGATTCATTTGGTTTGATGCGAGCTGGAGAAGCTTGGTGCTCAGACTTGGGAATTTCACCTTCTTCCGACACATTTTGCCGAGAAGGATTTGCTTCATGAACATGAAAGGCCACAGGCACTGGTTCAGTTGGCCTTGGCGACGTAGGAGCATTTGTAACTAGTTCATGAACTGATGAGGGAATTGCAGGCTCCGAAGAGTTCTCCTTCTGTGGCACAACATCTGGAGACTTTTCTTTCGTAGGAGGAGGAGGAGGAGCATGCCTTGTTGCAATTTTCTTCTTCTTCTTTTGCTTCGGCTGATCAATATGCCCTTTGACAAGATCATTATATCTAGTGGCTTGGGCTTGATGATCGAGGCAGATCTTGCAAACAAATTGATCTAGGTCAGAATGAAATCCTAACAAACTTCGATTTTGTAGCCTTCATACGATTGTCAAGCTCATTAAGATGGGTGGTGAGGTTACCGATCTCAACGTAATCATCTCTCATGTCGCGAACCAGATCAGTGGCTTGAGCAATCACCTCAGAGGGAATGGGCAAAGATGCCACTTATCTATCAAATGGGTTCTCAACAAATCTGTGAAGCTGCTCTATGATGAACACTTGATTCAAGTAATGAGGTCCATCAGAGTGATCATTTGTTGGTGCAACAGGAGCAGTTTGGACTATATTTTTCTCAGTCGGAGGCATAGAAGCCAATGGTTCTGTCAACTTCAAAGCAAATTGAGCAACATTTTCTTTCACAACATCAGCTCGTGGAGCATTTTGCTTGGCCGAAGGAGCTTTGATTTGCTTAAGCGAGAAGTATGTGAATTTCCTCAAGGAGTGCAACAAAAGCATATGTTTCACTAAAATCAATACCTTCTACCTGTGTGTACCCTTGAGCAACAAGTCGTGCTTTGGTTCTCACCACAATGCCATTTTCATCTTGCTTATTGCAGAAAATCCATTTTGTGCCGATGATATTGTGCTTCTTAGGATTTGGTTTGTAAACCAATTTCCACACATCATCTACTTTGAATTGCACCAACTCCTCTTGCATGGCATTCGGCCAATCTGGATCATTCATGGCTTCTTCATACTTGATAGGTTCTACCAATGAAACAAAGGAGAAACTGCCACAGTAGTTATCCAAACGAGTGCATGAATGAGTTGTGGGTCAATAACCTAGATTCTCAATTTCATAAAGAATTAATGAAGGATCAACTCGATTAGCGACTCGAGGATGATCATTTTCTTCGTGATGATCATTGTCGTTCTCATTGGCATTAGCATTTGCATCATCATTCCCTTCAGGATTGCCATTTTGATCGGCATTTTGATTTTTTTTGCCATTTTCATTCAGAGGAGCATTTGCTTCGGTGGTGGCTTGACGAGCTCTGCTTTGAGTCATAGGAGCATCATCATCAGAGGATTCAGGTACATATCCTTCAACATGCTTGACGCTCCCAATCGCCATTTGCTGAATAGTATCCAATATAAGTGGTTCACCTATCACATTTGGCAAGTGATCCTTTTGGGAGCCGTTAGAGATTCATCATATCGCGCATTTACCATTTCCATAACTTTCATGTGGTGAGGGTTATAGACACGATACGTATGCGAGTTTGAGCCATAACCGAGAAGAAAATCTTCTTGTGCCTTAGGTGCAAACTTGGAAGATAGATTCATATCAAGAATGTAACAAGGTGCACCAAAAACACGTAGATAAGAAATATTCGGTTTCTTGCCAGTGATAAGCTCATATGAAGTTTTCTTAAGGAATTTGTGAAGATAAACACAATTGATAACATGAAAAGCAGTGTTAATAGCATCAGCCCAGAAGCGAATGGGAGTTTTGTACACATTGAGCATTGTTCTCGCCATTCCAATGAGAGTTCTGTTCTTCCGTTCAACAACTCCATTCTGTTGGGGAGTTTATGCAGCAGAGAACTCATGAGTAGTACTAAGTTCATCAAGATATTCAGCAATATGAGTATTTTTGAACTCAGTTCCATTGTCACTTCCGACATGCTTAATCTGCACATCATATTTATTATGGGCGTTCTTAGCGAAACTTTTGAAGATATTTTGGGTACAGGTCTTGTCTTCGAGAAACAATACCCAAGTGTCTCAAGAGAAATCATCAACAATAACTAGACCATAATGACTGCCACCAAAGCTTGTATAATTTTGAGGACCTAATAAATCCATATGAAGAATTTCCAGTGGTCTTGTTGTGGTCATGACTGTCTTGGATGAGTGATGCTTCTTGGCCAATTTGCCAGCCTCACATGCAGCACAGAGACGATTCTTATCATATTTTACATCGAGAATGCCAAGAAGATGTTTTTTCTTCACCAAGGTCTGCAAATTTGTCACACCTGCATGACCAAGTCTTCAGTGCCACAACCATCCTTTGGTTTCTTTTGCAAGAAAACAAGTTTGGACTGAGGGACCCTTAGAGAAATCCACAATATAAAGATCACCCTTTCTAATTCCCTCAAAGACAAAGGAATTGTCAGAGGCCATGAAGACAATGCATTTGGATATGGAAAACAGAACTAGCATGCCTAGATCACATAGCTTGCCAACTGACATAATATTGAATCCAAGAGACTGGACAAGTAAAACATCATCAATGGACTTGTCCTTGGCTATAGCAATTTTACCTAGCCCAAACACCTTTTCTTTGTTGTTGTTGCCAAAAGTGATATACTTCAGAGGAGAAATAGTTAAGTTGGGGTCGACACACAATGACTTGTCTCCGGTCATATGGCTAGTGCATCCACTATCCATTATCCATTGTGTACACTCTGAGACATAGTCCTGCAGAAGAATTAGGCTTGCTTAACCACCCACATCTTCGCAGGTGGCTTCGAAACAGTAGAGCATGCATGATATGATTTCTTTCGATAAGCATACACTAATAGGGAAAAGCCTAGCAGCAACGTGGGTTTTAGGCCTATCAGTAGCGCGGGCAGGAGCGCTACTGATACGGTGCTACAGCTAAAGCTTAGCAGTAGCGTGCCTAGACCCACGCTACTGCTAAATTGACTTAGTAGTAGAGCTTCTCCAGAGGAGCGCTACTGTTAATTAGTAGTAGTGCTTCTCCTTGCCCGCGCTATGCTACTCTTGAGCTAGCGTTGGTTTTCCCCGAAGAGGAGAGTGTGATGCAGCAAGTGTAGCGTAAGTATTTCCCTCAGTTTTGAGAACCAAGGTATCAATCCAGTAGGAGGCTCCTCAAAAGTCCCACGCACCTACACAAACAAACTGAGAACTCGCAACCAACGCAATAATGGGGTTGTCAATCCCTTCACGGCCACTTGCGAAAGTGAGATCTAATAGAGATAGTATGATAAGATAAATATATTTTTGGTATTTTATAATATAGATGCAAAAAGTAAAGATGCAAATAAAGGTAGATTGAAAGCAAATATGATAAGAGATAGACCCGGGGGCCATAGGTTTCACTAGAAGCTTCTCTCAAGATAGCATAAGTATTACGGTGGGTGAACAAATTACTGTCGAGCAACTGATAGAAAAGCGCATAGTTATGAGATTATCTAGGAATGATCATGTATATAGGCATCACGTCCATAACAAGTAGACCGACTCCTGCCTGCATCTACTACTATTACTCCACACATCGACCGACTCCTGCCTCCATCTAGAGTATTAAGTTCATAAGAACAGAGTAACGCATTAAGCAAGATGACATGATGTAGAGGGATAAACTCATGCAATATGATATAAACCCCATCTTGTTATCCTCGATGGCAACAATACAATACGTGTCTTGCAACCCTTTCTGTCACTTGGTAAGAACACCGCAAGATTGAACCCAAAGCTAAGCATTTCTCCCATGGCAAGAAAGACCAATCTAGTAGGCCAAACCAAACTGA
This sequence comes from Triticum dicoccoides, assembly GCF_002162155.2. Taxonomy (NCBI): domain Eukaryota; kingdom Viridiplantae; phylum Streptophyta; class Magnoliopsida; order Poales; family Poaceae; genus Triticum; species Triticum dicoccoides. The sequence continues at coordinate 64,113,250 of NC_041391.1, forward strand.
TAATTCGAAGAGACTTGCAAATATAACTCAATCATACATAAAAGAATTCAGAGAAGATTCAAATATTATTCATAGATAAACTTGATCATAAACCCACAATTCATCAGATCTCGACAAACACACTGCAAAAAGATATTACATCGAATAGATCTCCACAAGAGAGGGGGAGAACATTGTATTGAGATCCAAAAAGAGAGAAGAAGCCATCTAGCTAATAACTATGGACACGTAGGTCTGTGTTAAACTACTCACAACTCATCGGAGGGGCAAGGGTGTTGATGTAGAGGCCCTCCGTGATCGATTCCCCCTCAAGCAGAGTGCCGGCAAAGGCTCCAAGATGGAATCTTGCGGATACAGGAGGTTACGGCAGTGGAAATTGTGTTTCGTGGTGCTCCTGGATGTTTTCGCGGTCCGTAAATATTTCTCTCAGTTTTGAGAACCAAGGTATCAATCCAGTAGGAGGCTCCTCAAAAGTCCCACGCACCTACACAAACAAACTGAGAACTCGCAACCAACGCAATAAAGGGGTTGTCAATCCCTTCACGGCCACTTGCGAAAGTGAGATCTAATAGAGATAGTATGATAAGATAAATATAATTTTGGTATTTTATAATATAGATGCAAAAAGTAAAGATGCAAATAAAGGTAGATTGAAAGCAAATATGATAAGAGATAGACCCGGGGGCCATAGGTTTCACTAGAAGCTTCTCTCAAGATAGCATAAGTATTACGGTGGGTGAACAAATTACTGTCGAGCAACTGATAGAAAAGCGCATAGTTATGAGATTATCTAGGCATGATCATCTATATAGGCATCACGTCCATAACAAGTAGACCGACTCCTGCCTGCATCTACTACTATTACTCCACACATCGACCGACTCCTGCCTCCATCTAGAGTATTGAGTTCATAAGAACAGAGTAACGCATTACGCAAGATGACATGATGTAGAGGGATAAACTCATGCAATATGATATAAACCCCATCTTGTTATCCTCGATGGCAACAATACAATACGTGTCTTGCAACCCTTTCTGTCACTGGGTAAGAACACCGCAAGATTGAACCCAAAGCTAAGCACTTCTCCCATGGCAAGAAAGACCAATCTAGTAGGCCAAACCAAACTGATAATTCGAAGAGACTTGCAAAGATAACTCAATCATACATAAAAGAATTTAGAGAAGATTCAAATATTATTCATAGATAAACTTGATCATAAACCCACAATTCATTGGATCTCGACAAACATACTGCAAAAAGAGATTACATCGAATAGATCTCCACAAGAGAGGGGGAGAACATTGTATTGAGATCCAAAAAGAGAGAAGAAGCCATTTAGCTAATAACTATGGACCCGTAGGTCTGTGGTAAACTACTCACAACTCATCGGAGGGGCAAGGGTGTTGATGTAGAGGCCCTCCGTGATCGATTCCCCCTCCGGCAGAGTGCCGGCGAAGGCTCCGAGATGGGATCTTGCAGATAGATGAGGTTACGGCGGTGGAAGTTGTGTTTCATGGTGCTCTTGGATGTTTTCGGGGTCCGTAGGTATATATAGGAGGAAGAAGTACGTCGGTGGCCGCCCGAGGGGCCCACGAGACAGGGGGCAAGCCCTACAGGGGGGGCAGCCCCTATCTCGTGGGGTCCTCGGGAGCTTCTTGACTTGCACTCCAAGCTCTCTGGATCACGTTCGTTCCAAAAATCACGCTCCCGAAGGTTTCATTCCGTTTGGACTCCGATTGATATTCCTTTTCTTCGAAATACTGAAATAGGCAAAAAACAGCAATACGGGCTGGGCCTCCGGTTAGTAGGTTAGTCCCAAAAAATGATATAAATGTGTCAAATAAAGCCCATAAACATCCAAAAGGGGTAATATAATAGCATGGAACAATCAAAAATTATAGATACATTGGAGACGTATCAAGCATCCCCAAGCTTAATTCATCCTCGTCCTCGAGTAGGTAAATGATAAAAAAGAAATTTTTGATGTGAAATGCTACCTAGAATAATTCATAATGTAATTTTATTTATTGTGGCATGAATGTTCAGATCCAAATGATTCATAATAAAAGCTTATAAAACATAAAAATAATAATGCTTCAAAGCATACTAACAAATAATCATGTCCTATCAAAATATCATAGCCAAAGAAAACTTATCCCTACAAAATCATATAGTTAGGCCATGCTTCATTTTCATTACACAAAATACTCACATCATGCACAATCCCGATGACGAGCCGAGCAATTGTTTCATACTTTTTAACGCGCTTCAGCTTTTTCAACTCTTACGCAATACATGAGCGTAAGCCATGGACATAACACTATGGTGGTATATGGTGGTTGTGAGGACAAAAAGGGAGAAGATATTCTCACATCAACTAGGTGTATTAACGGGCTATAAGGAGATGCCCATTAATAGATATCAATGTGAGTGAGTAGGGATTGCCATGCAATGGATGCACTAGAGCTATAAATATATGAAAGCTCAACGAAAGAAACTAAGTGGGTGTGCATCCAACTTGCTTGCTCACGAAGACCTAGGGCATTTTGAGGAAGCCCATCATTGGAATATACAAGCCAAGTTCTATAATGAAAAATTCCCACTTAGTATATGAAAATGACAACATAGGAGACTCTCTATCATGAAGATCATGGTGCTATTTTGAAGCAGAAGTGTGGAAAAGGAGATAGTAGCATTGTCCCTTCTCTCTTTATCTCTCATTTTTTCTATTTTTTTTCTTTTTCTTTTTTTCTTTTTTTCTTTTTTTCTTTTTTCTATTTTTCTTTTCTTTGGCCTCTTTTTTTTTCTTTTTGGCCTTTCTCATTTTTTTTCTTTTCTCATTTTTTCTTTTTGTAAAGTCCGAAGTCTCATCCCGACTTGTGGGGGAATCATAGCCTTCATCATCCTTTCCTCACTAGGACAATGCTCTAATAATGAATATCATCACACTTTTATGGATTTACAACTCAAGAATTACAACTCAAAGCTAGAACAAGATATGACTCTATATGAATGCCTCCGGTGGTGTACCGGGATATGCAATGAATCAAGAGCGACATGTATGAAAATTATGAAGGTGGCATTGCCACAAATACGATGTCAACTACATGATCATGCAAAGAGCAATATGACAATGATGGAACGTGTCATAATAAATGGAATGGTGGAAAGTTGCATGGCAATATATCTCGGAATGGCTATGGAAATGCCATAATAGGTAGGTATGGTGGCTGTTTTGAGGAAGGTAAATAAAGGGTTTATGATACCGGCAAAAGTTGCGCGGTAAAAATAAAGGCTAGCAAAGTAAAAAGGATGAGTGTGCATATGTCCATGGACTCAAATTAGTCAAAAAGAACTCATATACTTATTGCAAAAGTCTACTTCGCCCTCAAAGCAAAGTACTAATATGCATGCCCCAAGAGGGATAGATTGGTTGGAAAAGACCATCGCTCATCCCCGACTGCCACTCATAAGGAAGACAATCAAAGGAGCACCTCATGCAACAAATTTGTCACACAACTTTTACCATACATGCATGCTACGGGACTTGCCAACTTCAACAAAAGTATTTCTCAATTTCATAATTACCCACTAGCATGACCCTAACATTACTACCTTTATATCTCAAAACAATTATCAAGCATCAAGTTGATCATAGCATCCAATTCTTTTTCTATGATAGTTTTTATTATACCCAACTTGGATGCTCATCATTCTAAGACCAACTTTGTAACCATAGCAAATACCATGCTGTTCTGAAAGACTCTCAAAATAATATAAGTGAAGCATGAAAGACTAGCAATTTCTTCAAAATTAATCCACCGCCTTGCTCTAAAAGATATAAGTGAAGCACTAGAGCAAAAATTATCAAGCTCAAAAGATATAAGTGAAGCACTAGAGCAAAAACTATCAAGCTCAAAAGATATAAGTGAAGCACATAGAGTATTGTAGCAAATTCTAATCAAATAGGCTTCTCCCAAAAGGTGTGTACAGCAAGGATGATTGTGGTAAACTAAAAGGCAAAGACTAATATAATACACGACGCTCCAAGCAAAACACATATCATGTAGCGAATAAAAATATAGCTCCAAGTAAAGTTACCAATGTACGAAGACGAAAGAGGGGATGCCTTCCCGGGGCATCCCCAAGATTAGGCTTTTGGATATCCTTGAATATCTTGGGGTGCCATGGGCATCCCCAGCTTAGGCTCTTGCCACTCCTTATTCCATAGTCCATAAAAGCTTTACCCAAAACTTGAAAACTTCACAACACAAAACTCAACAGGAAATCTTATAAGCTCCGTTAGTGAAAGAAAACAAAACCACCACATAAGATACTACCATTAACTCATTATTTCTTTATTTTGGTGTTAAACTTACTGTATTCCAACTTCCTTATGGTTTATAAACTAATTTACTAGCCATAGATGCATTGAAATAAGCAAACAACACACGAAAAGCAGAATCTGTCAAAAACAGAACAGTCTGTAGCAATCTGTAACTAACACAAACTTCTGGAACTCTAAAAATCCTACCAAAATAGGACATACTGGAAAATTTGTTTATTGATCAGAAGCAAAAAGAATCAATGCAAAAGCACGTTTCTGTGATTTATTGAATTGTTTATCGTGAGCACAAAGTTTCTAGTTTTCAGCAGAATCAAATCAACTATCATCATAGGTTATCCTATAGGTTCTACTTGGCACAAACACTAATTAAAAGATAAAAACACATCTAAACAGAGAGTATATGCAAGATTTATTCCTAAACAGGAGCCAAAACAAAAAACATAAAGAAAAATTGGGTTGCCTCCCAACTAGCGCTATCGTTTAACGCCCCTAGCTAGGCATAAAAGCGAAGATAGATCTAACGAGTGCCATAATAATAAGATAGATCTTGAAGGCTCATCTCATATTCTCTACGTTCGGCGGCAAGTTTTCTTTGAGGCAAGCAAAAGTAATCAAAAGGGCTAAATTTAGTGGGACAAAGGTCCCCAAGATCAATCACAGAAGGAACGGGTTCCTCCTTTGGCCCTTCATAGTGCACAACTATTTCATCACTAAAAGCATTCTTTTGGCAAAATCTTGTGAGCCTATACTCAAGAGAGTATCCAAGCTCATTGTTTCGAAGAGAAAAATCATTATTAAGTTCGTTAATGCAATCAACCAAGACATTGGTGGGAACCTTTTTTCTAAGGTTTTCATTAAAAGCGACATAGTCAGAAGATTGAAAACGTCTAAATTCCTCTTGATCATAGAGGATCGTCTCTATGGGAGGATGACCGGCGTCCACCCTATAGTGCGCAAAGATTTCTTTGGCCTCTCTTATGATAAATCGAAACTCATGAGCCAAAAAGATAGTAACAGCGCGCTTAACAGAAGAATGCTCAATATTAGAGAATTCTAGGAATGCATATGCATAAATTGTCTTTCAAGTTCAACTACAATCATAGCGATAGCATCCGCAAGACTACTAGTTCTATAAAGAATAGAACAACCCATGGAAGGTAAAGCACCGGCACAAGTAAATAAATCTTGAATAGCACCTTTGCCAATGATGTTACCACTACCGATTCGAAACTTTTTAGTATGCAAAATAGGGGGTTCATCGGCCGGAGCCTCGGGATTTTCCGTGTTATCATTCTTGTCCATATCGACGATAATCTCCCCAATTTTAGACATAGCGGCGAACAAAAGAAAGGTGGAAGAAAGCGAGCGAAAAGCAGAGCACTAAAAAAAATACACTTCTGTGATGATACGTGTTTGTCACAGTAGGTCGCGTTTTTTGTCATGCATGTACATCCATGACAAATTTATGACAGAATCAAGATAGTCATACCTGTGATGTTGTAGAAGTGTTCCATGACATTACCAAAATTATCATCACGGAAGTGTCCACTTCCATGATGATAAATCGCGCGTCACAGAAGTTCTTTCGTCAAGGGTGACCGACACGTGGCATCCACCGTAAGGGAACGCCGTTAAGCTATCGGGTCGGGTTTTGGATCCGATAACCCGTTAATAGCCCCGACCAATGGGGATTTTCCACGTGTAAAATCGTCATTGGCTGGAGGAAACACGTGTCGGCTCATTGTTGGGACAGATGTCATCCACTCATTGGATAGAAAGCGCCTATGATACGTCGACACGTGGCCCGGCCCAACAGAGGCCCATTCCTGTGAAAAGGCCGGCCCCTTTGACTTGGTCAAAAGGTGACGGGCCGGCCCATGGAAAGCCTGTTAACGGCTTGTTCGTATATAGCCCATTTACAGCCCGCTAACCCTAGGCCCGTTACGCCCTACCTGACTTAGGCCCAGTAGCGTCATCTGGGCCATCAAATATGATTCCAGCCCGTTTTCACTTCTGGCCCATGTATGGCCCATGACGTCTTTCACCCATATGAGGCCCTATGTAACTCTTGTCCTATTAACGGCCCGTGGTGAAACTAGCCCGCAATGAACAGTGTATCACTTTAGACCCATTAACGGCCCGTGGTGAAACTGGCCCGTAATGAATAGTGTATCACTTTATACCCATTAATGGCCCGTTATTCAGTTGGGCCGTTTCTAGCCCATGTTATATTTCGGCCTTCTCAGAGCCCATTTATTCTTGGGCTCATTTCGAGCATTCATTTACTTACGGCCCGTTACTGTAATTTTCTGCTTGTGGGCCAAATTCAGCCCGTCGTTACAGTCGGCCCGTTTGTGGTCCGTTAATACATTGGGCCGTTTTCATAGCGTCATCAAATATAGCCTATTAACGATGGCCCGTTATGGTTGGCCCATGAACGGACGATTCCAACTCTAGCCCGTTTACGGCCATAATGCGGCTTGTTATTGGCCCATGTTTGGCCAATCGATCATACGGCCCGTATAAGGCCCATTGATGATAGGGCCCGTAGAAGGCCCATTGTTTCTACGGCCCGTAGAAGGCCCAATGTTTCTATGGCCCGTAGAAGGCCTACTGTTTCTACAGCCCATAGAAGGCCCACTGTTTCTATGGCCCGTAGGAGGCCCATTGTCACTGTAGTAAATATTAGCCCATGGTTATTGTGGCCTAGTTTTATAAAATAGGTTATTGCAGCCACTAGCAAACCGCGGAAAAAGAACTGCACTGACTACAAGCAAACAAATAAACAAGACAACAAGAAAATAAATAAGCAAGCAACTTATGCTAGGCTATCACGGCTATTACACATATTACATCCACTGGGCATCAAAGTTCACCACTAGTGCAAATATAGGGAACATAGTAGCATATAAACGCCGCAGCAAAACAAGTCTAGAACTGAAACCACTTCAGAAGAGTTCAAGAAAAAATATCCTGGGTACCCATAATGCTGGCAAGATGCTTAGCAAGCTTATTAACTTTCTCTTGTTTGGCGCTTAAATCCTCCAGTGCTTGTTGTTGCACAAGAAAGTATGCACCTGAATTCTGCAAGGACTTCCTCAGTCCTTCGGCTTCTTGCCGCAGCACAGATGACTGATGCCTTTCAGCTTGTAGCTGAGACTGAAGAAGCCGAAGTGATTCAGGCAGCGAGTTTGAAGAGCTTGTGCCAGCGGTACTGGCCAGTAACTCAAACACTACATCAACGCAGGACTGTGGGGTTTTCTCACTGTCTACAAGATCGCTTTTATCACCTTTCTTGGAAACCAACTGGGTTGTCTCACTATCTTGAACCTTATCTGCATTACTTTCTCTACCATTGCATAGTGGGGTGCTCTTCTCCAATATTATGTTTGCATACTACAAGAGAAACAAGCAGACACATCATAGGTTTAGCTTGTAGTATACCAAACTTATTTTGGTAAACCGGTTCAGTAGTAAGGTGGACAGGATAACAGCATGAAACAAACATATATCTATGTACTATGGTCAATGTATTGTCCATATCATTCTAGTTTATGTTCCCTAATCAAGATAGAGACACAGTTCAACTCATATATTTTTAAGACACAGCAGCATAGACAGAATATAAGTGTTAGAAACTACACAGCATTAGCAGCACTTATAATGTGCATCACATGAGAACATAACTGTTTATACAACTTAAACTGAAATCAACATAGAGCAAGAAGTTAGAACAGCAATCCAGTTAAAGAAATAGGTTTAAAACATACATGTTGCGCCATTGGAGTTTCAATTGGATCCTTCAAATTCGAAAGTAGTTGGTATGAGTAAATACAGTGATGCAACAGCAAAGGAGTATGGACCATAGCTACGGAATCTGACCTGAGAACAGTTGCTCTTCTGCTTTAAACGTGGAGTTTGGGTTAGCTATGGTGGTCTTCATGCTTTGGGCACTGCAGTAGCTTTACAAACTGCTCGTGTGGGGGTACTCTGTGGTGGACATGGTGCTTTGTCAACTATAAGTGGGTTACTATCCGCTGGGGTTGCGGTTCGATGGGTCGTAGCTGGTTCTCTGCCCAACGGTGTAAGTGTGCAATCTGAAAGAGTCTCAATTATGTGTGGTGGGGATAGTTTGTGGGCCAGTACAACCATGGTTCTATCTGCATCGATGGGTAGCACTGTCTTTTGTGAAGAACGGGTTTTTGCTCCCTTAGATACTGCCATCACCCCCTCCAATTCATATGGCTGATAAACAAGAAAAGAAATTGAACATACAGACATTGTATGATAGACAGATGTGGTAATTCACATATATGTTGTCTAACCAAACAGGACAACATGACACAATTTCACATATATGATGCCTAACTAAACAGGATAGCATGACATAGTTTTAGATATATGATGGATAACTTAACAGGATATAATGGCATAATTCAACATATGATGAGTACCTAAACAGGATGACATGACAAAACTATATGATGTCTTTCTAAAATAGGTTGGGATGAAATAATTCACATACATCTTGTCTAAGTATACAGGATGGCATGATATAATTGACATAATTGATTCATATACTAAGCAGCTGGCACTCGCATGTATGATCTCTAAACTAAGCAGATATAATTCAATATTGTGCATATGATGTCTAAACTAAGCAATGCAAGACACCATATGCATCATATGAGAAATATAAACATTGCAACTTAGAGCATACACCTCAGGTGGGATATAGGACTGGTCATCTGTCTCTGAATCCTCCTTCGATTAGCTCCCTGTAACCATCGAGATATATGCTTCAACAGGTACCATTGTCTTCTCTGGAGACCTTGTTTTCACTCCAGATTTTTCCATAACCAGCTCAAATGGCTGATACACATGAAGAGTAGTTCAATATACACAGATTGTCGACAAATGGAATACGTAATGAAAAAAAAATATGGCATGAGATAATTCACATATATGATGCCTGGCTCCATGGCGGTGCATAATTCACATATATGATAACTTGCTGAAAAACATGGCATTGCATAATTCACATATCTGATATAGAAAGCAAACAGGAGGCATTCACACAAAGCATGTCTAATCTAAGCAGATGGCATGGCAATGCAAGACATCATATGCATGATATGAGCAATATAACCCAGCCAAGTTAGAGCATGCACCTCGGGCGGGGGGGGATACGACTGGTCATCTCTCTCTGAATCCTCCTCTGAGGAGCTATCTATAACCAGCAAGAAATCTGCATCGACAGGTAGCACTGACTGCTCAGAAGACCTTGTTTTCACTCCAGATTTTCCCATGACCGACTCAAATGGCTGATGCACAGGAAGAGTAGATGAATGTATAAACATTGCTGACAAATGGAACACATTATGGAAAAAAATATGGCACGATACAATTCACATATACGATGACTGGCTAAACAAGATGGCATTGGATGATTCACGTATATGATGCCTGGCTAAAGAAGATGGCATTGCATAATTCCCATATACTCCCTCCATTGCTAAATATTTGTCTTTTTAGAGATTTCAAATGGACTACCACATACAGATGTATATAGACATATTTTAGAGTGTAGATCCACTCATTTTGTTTCGTATGTAGTCACTTGTTGAAATCTCTAAAAAGACAAATATTTAGGAATGGTGGGAGTATGATATAGAAACCAAACAGGTGGCATTCACACAAAGCAAATCTAAACTAAGCTGATGACATATAAGATGTATAATGTAAGCAATGCAAGGCTCCATATGCATGATATGACCAACATCAGCATGCCAGGTTAGAGAAAACACCTCAGGTGGTAAACAGGCATGGTCGGCTCCTTCTGAATCTCCATCTGAACAGTTATCTTCCTCTAGATACAATCTCGAAATGCAGGAGAGGGGGGCACTTCGCCCACCATGAAGTAGCATCTGCATGACATTATATTCGCACGCAACGGTCTTCTCTTTTTCTCTACATGTTCAGTACGTTTGTGTACAATATCTGACATGCATAATAAAAAAAATAGTTAGATTTTGTAAGGCCTAAGGGGTGCATGCAAAAATCATGACTGATGGTAGCAAACGAGTGGATGGATCCAAAACTAATGATAGCAGGTAGATTATAGCTTCAGTTTAAAAAGATAGACAATGGATCATCTATTGTTTGTTGCCCACCCAACATGAACCACATAGAAGACCCCAAATGATCCAGATAGTAGACAGATACTATTCGTTGCTGGCTCGATATGAGACCCATGGGCAATTCAAAACTCAAGATTGAACGATAAATTAGCAGGTAATAATAACCGATGTATAACGTAAGCAAACACGAAAGACTGCGACCTCTCTTCCGGAACTGTCTAGTCCTCATGTTCATCTGCTCAGTCGATGATGGTAATGCAGTTGGCGTGGCTGCCGGCAATGGGGAAGATGATCTGAGGCGGCGAAAGAAAGTCTGCAGGGGGGATCTCTGCTGCAGTGAACGCTTCTGTCGATGGTGCACCTCAGGTGGGGTGGATGATGGCACGGCAGGAGCAGGACATAACGCACGGAGTTTTCTTTGACGCCAATCTGAAAATGAAGTAAATCTGTAAGGGCTCCTTAGAATTGGAGGGTTCTATAAACGTATGGACAGGAAAAACACAGGAATAGGATAGGAATGCACGTGCAAAATAGAGCATTTGGAAACATAGGATTTCAGTCAACCTGGGTGTTTAGCTCACATGAATTGGAAGAACAAAGGAATGGAGAAACAAAGTAATGCAACGAGTGTACAACCTCTTTGGCATAGCCTTGTGGACCTCAGCATCATTGGGTTGGACGTGGAGGATGGTGATGATGCTGGTGTGACTGTCGGAGGTGGGGAAGAAGATCCGAGGCCTCAAAACGGCACCGAGGGTACTGCTCCGCTGTGATGGACGATTCCGTCGTTGGAGCAGCTCCGCTAAGGTGTACGGCGACGAGGCTGAAGCATGACAAGACAGACAACTTTAATCTGAAGTGGGACCCTAATATAATCTGCAATAGATGATGTAAAATACATCACCAAAAAGTGCTAGATGTAAAACGCATCGGCCGCCCCATGGCCGCTCCGACAGATGCTGTAAGTACTGTTCACTCTGAACTTAACTGAAGAAAATGAACTTCACAGTCGAAACTGAATTTTACTGTCGAAACTGATTGAACTAGTAACAGAGCATTGCAATAGATGTTTAGGGCGTTTGAGCACTAGTAGCAGAGAAGCAGTGATCTAAATCAGCAGACGCTCGAGCAGCGAACGCACTGGCAGAGAGCAAGTCATGCAGTAGCACCGCGAGCGAGTGCTAAAGCAGCAACTCCTGTAGCTGTCGGAGGTCGTGCAGCAGCAGTAGTAGTGCAAGCGAGAGCAAGAGCAGAGCAGCAGCACGAACGGAAGTAGGAGCAGTGCAGCAGCGCGACCGACAGCAAGAACAGAGCCGCAGTGCGAGCGAGAGCCGGAGCAGCTGCAGCTAGTGCCGTTGTGGAAGTCACCGCCGAGGAAGCAACGACATGGGGGAGAGACGCCGTGGATGATGTGGCCGGCGACGGCGTCGTCGATGGAGACGCCATGTCTGCTCGGTATCGAGCACCGGCAGCCCCGTGAGGTCGAATAAAAGATAAAATGCAGTGACGAGTGCAGAACCTCCTTGGTGGCGCCGAGTTGGCCTTGGCTTCATCGGAGGAATTGGTGAGGGTGTTGTGGTTCCAGTGGGGCAGGTCAAGACAACGCTGTGGGGATTGAGGTGGCGCGATAGACGAGGCGAACATCGGGGCAGCTCCCTGGAGGTGGAGGACGGTGCGGCTGATCCGGCGGGACGACGAGATCGACAAGGGATCCTCATTCGGTGCGGTGGATGAGGGACGGCAAGCTGTTGTGGTGGACGACGTAGTCGGGGAAGAGTCTCCGGCTGGGCAGCGGTCGGGAGGCCGACGGAGGAGCATGGGGTTTCGCGGGTTTTGGTGGCCTCGGTGTACGAATGGGGGGAGGGGGCGAAGGGAGAGGGGGAGCCAAGCTTAGGGACGCGCTTGTCCGAAATGTAGGGTAAGTTACCAGCGTACCCCCACCGGTTTTGACACCGCGACGTGGAGCTTCATTTCCGGCTGAGGGGTAGAAGGGGGATTTCGCATGTCTGGGCTGCAGGAGCGATTTCGGATGAGGAGGGAGTTCTCGCGCGCGTCCAAATTTCGGGATAACAAGGCGCGGCGCGGGTTGAAGAAGCGGGAGTTTCAAAGCAGGTGAGACAAAAGATACTCGAGCTTGAAAATTTCGGGATAACAAGGTGTGGATTCCTTGTTCGGCAGAACAAACTTAACGTGTAAAAAAAATCATACAAGACACAAGAGAGTCATGCCCCCTTTTACTATATTGCTATAGATGCCATTGAGAAAACTACAAGAAAAATGTAAAATAAATCGGGAGAACATTATTACCCTGCACAGTACCAAATTGATTCGCACTTCCCTCAACAACAACAAAAAACAAATCAATTCCCACCAAAGAAAGAGTAATGTCCCTTTTTATATGATTACAGATGCCATGATCTTGAATTTCAATTCTTGAATCCACGCTATGTTGAATTTGAATATATCATTAGGTGACCTTGCGGTTTATAATTGATGTAGTCATACATTTTGATCTTCCATCATATATGAACACTTTACTCCACCATGTGAACATATATATTGTCGTCTACCATATGGACTAAATTTGAATAAATTTTCCTTATTTGAATACGATTGTTGTCAAGTTATACAATAATTTAAATTTTATCTTGATAACAAAAAGACATGCATATAGCAGTAATCATATTTCACTATGAACTACATGTATCATATGCTCTCCAATTCAAATATCTGTATCCATTTTATGTTGAATTCAAATCATAGTACATTATTGGTCTAGGTAGCGACATGTTCGGGATAATCTAAACCCTGTTTTCATACGTATAATTTTTGGCTGAATTGGGACAAGTTTTGGTATAAGCCTCTTGCAAAACCGGAGATTCTCTCAACAAGCCTCGTGGTTCCGAGAGGGAACGTGTCACCTTTGTGTGCGAAATGATATACGCTGCCTCCCCCCTGATTTTATTTACAGAGGCAACATAGAACTATATGAGTGCCCTGTTAAATTTTTGAATTATTTCGGGTTCATTTGGCCTTTTTATACATTAATTGAGTTTCTGGACTTTTAATGTGCATAATCTAAATATGAATTGCATGCACATGCTCCGGTGCACCAAAGTGGGTTGAAAAATCACATGTGTGTCCTTGGTTGAATTTCTAGGTCCCATGGAAGAAATGAGAATGAAATTCAAACATTTGGGCGTCATGACTCTGCCGAGAACATCGAGAAACTTAGATTTTAAATTCATGTGATGAAACTTGGCATGGTGTCATGTCATGGCACTAACATGTTGTGGTAAAAAAATGGGCCGATTTGGAAGCTCGTGGTTCT
>NC_041391.1:64127291-64142683 GCF_002162155.2 Triticum dicoccoides
GTTTCTTAACAAAGGCAACATAGAACTACATTAGTGCCATGTTAAATTTTGGAATTATTCCGGGTTCGTTTGTCGTTTTTTATACATTAATTGAGTTTCTGGTCATTTAATGTGCATAAGTCAAATTTGAAGTACAAGCACATGCTCTCGTGCACCAAAGTTGGTTGAAAAATCACATTCGTGTCCTCGGGTGAATTTCTAGGTCCCATGCAAGAAATGAGAATAAAATTAAAACATCTGGGCATTGTGGCTCGGCCGAGAACATTGAGAAACTTGGTTTTAAAATTCTTGTAAATCCAAAACACGTCTAAAAATCATGAAACTTGGTATGGATGTCATGTCATGGTACTACCATGTTGTGGTAAAAAAATGGCCGAATAGGAACGGATTTTGGTATAAGCTTCTTGCAAGCCGAAGCTTCTCTCAACAAGGCTCGTGGTTCTGAGAGGGAACGTGTCACCTTTGAGTGCGAAACGATATACGTTGTACCCCTTGAGTTTATTTACAAAGGCAACATAGAACTACATGAGTGCCCTGTTAAATTTTGGAATTATTCCGGCTTCGTTTGGCCTTATTTACACATTAATTGAGTTTTTGGTCATTTAATGTGCATAATTCAAATTTGAACTACAAACACGTGCTCCCGTGCACCAAAGTTGGTTGAAAATCACATTTGTGTCCTCGGGTGAATTTCTACTCCCATGCAAAAAATGAGAATAAGATTCAAACATCTGGGCATCGTGGCTCGGTCAAGAACATTGAGAAACTTGGTTTTAAAATCATGAAACTTGGCATGGTGTCATGTCATGGTAGTACCATGTTGTGGTAAAAAAATTGGCCGAATAGGAACAAATTTTGGTATAAGCTTCTTGCAAATCGGAGCTTCTCTCAAGAAGGCTCATCGTTCTGGGAGGGAACGTATCACCTTTGTGTGCATAATTCAAATTTGAAATACAAGCACATGTTCCAGTGCACCAAAGTTGGTTGAAAAATCACATGTGTGTCCTCGGGTAAATTTCTAGGTTCCATGCAAGAAATGGAAATGAAATTCAAAATTCTGGGTGTCGTGGTTGGGTTGGAAACATTGAGAAACATAGTTTTTTAATTCCCATAAATCCAAAACACGCATGAAAATAATGAAACTTGGCTTGGTGCCATGACATGGCACCAACATGTTGTGGTAAATTTGCAGTCCGATTTGCGAAGGCGCACACATTAACAATCAACAAAGTCATTTTGGAACAAGTGCTGTCATGTTACAATTGGAAACACAAGTATTATTGAAACCGTGGGCGTTCTACTTACTAGTACCATTTACGTGCCGCCACGCGTCCCCATTTTTTATTAGCTAGGAGGTGCCGTGTAGGATAGCTATTAGAGTACGAAAGGCGTGCGATCAGACCCCTGCGCGTGCTTATCGGGAGGAGAGCCCTTTGACCTCCATCTGTCGTCCACCTCTCTCCCAAGGTCTCCATTAATGGCGCCCGAGCCTCTGTTTAATGGCGTGGCTATGTCTCACTCGAATGAGATTTAAGAGAGAGAAAAGAAAATCTGACAGCATGGATCTTGATGTAAGATCCGACGGACCTATATAGCATCTACTACGACTTATAGCAAGACTGATGAATATACAAGGATGATTTTTTTTTATCAAAGAAGGGCTTGCCCCTTCCGATTTTCATTACTGAAAACCACCACAATTCATAAGAAGTTCAGCACAACTCCAGCCTAACACGAAGGACTAAAAGTACCAGATTGAAATCACAACATCCCAAGAGGCCAACAAAGGCCAAACATCCGCGCTAGAACCCAACATTTCACAACCGACGACACAATCGACATCCTAAACCGATTATTACATCAAAAGAAACCAGGAAACTGAAGGAAGCCTAGCAGCAACTAGAAGAATAGCAACACCAGGGTCGCCACAGCAAGAGTTTTCTTCATTCCAGCCTCGCAACATTGATCTTCCACAGAAAGATAAGGACGATTAATTGTCTTACATAATTAGAAAGATAATTTAAAAAGCCACATGCGGCTACGCCCGAAATACACAAGGGCAAAAGAAGAAGGGAGACAAGGATCTGGCTCGCTGATCTCTACTTTCTTGATGCATTACTGCAGGCCGCGGGAACTAGTCTCCGCGGCGAGCGGCGATGAGCTCTTTCGTGTCCTCAAGACGCTGCTTGAGAACATCCACGGATTCCTCCACCAGCCTTTGGCGCTCGTTGCGGAGCATGTCATTCTCGTCCATAAGTTTCTTGACGATGACGTCGGTCCTCTTCAACAAGGCACTGGTCTCCTCCTGCTGGTCTGCACTTCGGACGATCTTCTCCCTCAGTAGGTCGCGCTCAGCCCGGAGCCTCTCATTGCCCTCCCTTAGTTGCCGGATGATGCTGGTAGCCTGTTCAAACGAGTCTTTCACGTCGTCTTGCAACCTCGCCAAGCCGGAGATCTGATCCATATGGCTATGGACGATCGCATGCATGCACCTGTAACAGTCGTCGCCTGCCCGTGAGAAATTTTCCCAGGCCGCCGCGGCACGGCGGGACATCTCTGCTGCATTCGTGGCGCGGCGGGACATCTCTGCTACTTCCGCGGCGCGGCCGGACCAGTCTGCTGCATCGACGGTGCGGCGGGACCTCCGTGCTGCTTCAGCGGCACGGCGGGGCCTCTGTGCTGCTACTTCCGTGCGGCGGGACATGTCGGCTGCTCTCGCAGCGAGGCAGGACATCTCTCGTGCTTCCGCTTCCATGCTCGCCTCTCCCTAGTAGCAATCTCTCGACCCAGAACTCACGCTGGCCATGGCAGACGCAAGGGAAGGATGCTGAATGACTTGTTTGTTTTTGTGGATGAGGTGTTGAGGAGGAATGTGCAGTCATCTTGGCATACTAGTATTTATAACCGAGTACTAATACGCTCCTAAGTGGGAAACCGTTTAGGTTGTGATTGGTGTGAACAGGTTTGGAATTCAATATACTAGCGTGGTACTAATACGCTCCTAAGTGGGAAACCGTTTAGGTTGTGATCGGTGTGAATAGGTTTGCAATTCAATATAGCGTGGAGTAATTTGGAATGTGACGAGACGCAAGCTCAAAAACTTGTACTCTGAGTTTATTAGTATGTTATACAGGAAGGGAAGAGGTGCACGCACATACTCGTCCTCTCTAACACGCGTCTGTTTTTTCTCGAAAAGGAGGATGATGACCCCCGGCCTCTGCATCTGGGACCACACACGCATCTGTAGCTATGAATTGTAGTGTTCTCAACCATCCGATTGGCTCTATCATGGATGTACCTATATACTAAAATATGTCTAGATACATCTATATTTTGACAAATGGAAGGCATGTATTGTGGAACGGAGGGAGTGCTTGTCATCAAAATGGATAAAAAGGGACGTGTCTAGAACTAAAATACGTCTACATACATCTCCTTTTATCCATTTTGATGACAAGTATTACTCTTACCCAAAGGAACTTTATATCCAACAGACACAAAATATTCGTTCGACTGTTGGAAATTACTGATCTGATGTCGAAGTAATTGCTGTAGCGCGACCAAAACCCACCATTTCTTAAGCTAAAGTAGACCAAGGTAATCCCTATATTAGCATATTACTAAGATAAATAGAAGGCACTGTCGAAACATTTAGGACGTGAGCTTGTCAATCTGAATGTGGAGGGACACAAGCTTAGCCCCGGCCAGCAGCTTGGGCGGAACTGTCAAGAAGGTCAGCTCCTGCACGTCGACGTCGCCGGGATCCTTGCTGCTTGTCACCTCCATTTCCACCTTGATGGAATCGGTCGTGCCTTTGGGCTCCCCCGGCGGGCCATTCGCCCACAGCTTGGCCAAGTAGTGCGGCAGTGGGGACGCCCTCGCTCTGATGCAGACGACCGACATGGCGATAGGCGCGCCGATGTCGAGCACGCCGCCGACCAAGAAAAACGCGCGGCGATCCTCCTCCGCGAACAGCAAGAGCCATGGCTCCGGTAGTGGCACTTGCAGCTGGAGCACCTTGCCGTACTGGATCCTGTGCACGGGCATGGGATGCACGGTGCTGATGTGGTGGTAGAGCGCCGGCGGTGGGCCTTCGTAGCCACAGACGGGCACGGGGCATTTGCAGGGCGCGAGCGGACACACGCTCTCGTGATCGGCGAGCTTGTGGTAAGTGACGTAGAGCCCACAGCCTTCGTGCGGGCACTCCACCCTCACCGACGAAAGGACGGAGTCCACCGCCGTGTTCCGCGCGTCAAAGCCACCACCGCGCTCGCACTTCTAGCACTGCCGCTGGTTCCCAGGGCGCTCGACGAGGCAGTCCGTGCAGGACAGGTGCCCTCCCTTGCACTGCAGAAATCAATCCAACAGCACATCAATCAAGAAACCAACACCTTGCTCAATCAGCCAAACGGACGAGGTGTATTCAAACCTCATACATTGGAGGCGTCAAGGGGCGGAGGCACAAGGGGCAGTGGAGCACGGTGAGGTCCATCGAGACCTTAGAGAGCTCCATCGTCGGGTCCTGTTCCTGTTCGGTCTGCATGATCTCGCCCTCCTCGTGCGCAACCATCCTTCAAGGTGCATTAAATCAACACGTGCAAGTACTATCAAAAGAAGAGTCACGGCATGCATGCATGTGTTGTAATTAATGCATCAGTAAACGCAAATTATTGAAATATATCGAGTGCAGTGCTTTGATGTGTCGCGTCAACTCGTACATCAACAAGAAGTTTGATTATCCTCTCCCTCGCAGACTTAACTGCACCTGCCTTTGGCTGTATGACAGGTTGGCCACACACTTGTCGGACCCACCTGTCATACACACAAAGACAGGAGCGTCCCTCCCTCGCCCATGAGCATGGTGGCTGGCAAGACTAGGAGAAGCTTTCGCTACACGCTCTCCCTCCCACACGCGATGGACATGCAGCAGTTTAATCGGTGCCAGATGGCCAGAAGCGTACTGTAGTACTCCTCCAGTGCAGTAATACACCATCATTGCTCGACTTCCCAAAGAGGCGAAGAGCCAAGCGCAGCCCGGACGCTCGTGTGGCAGTTTCATGTGTAGAGTAGTCTAGATAGCGTGTATCGTGCCTGTAAGCTTAAAATCGTTGGGGTAGGCTCCATGCTATGTGGCCGTCTTGAAGTTTTTTTAAAAATTAAAATAGTCTTCTGGCCCTACCTGTCACCCTGGTGATTGTAGTTTGCACGCTCATCTGGTCAAGACAGGAATATATATTTTAATTTGTTTTT
The DNA here is from genome assembly GCF_002162155.2 of Triticum dicoccoides. NCBI lineage: Eukaryota > Viridiplantae > Streptophyta > Magnoliopsida > Poales > Poaceae > Triticum > Triticum dicoccoides. The sequence continues at coordinate 64,132,542 of NC_041391.1, forward strand.
TTCGAAAAGCGGGGACTCCCCGGCCTCTGCATCAGAACGATGCATATGGCCACATATATTTTAATTTGTGGTGGGTAAATGTTACAGGTTGCAGCAAATATATTGTACACTGCGGGTCTTTCAGCCAAGTTTAGAGGCAAGCATGTGGGCCAGTGCTATGATGTGTCGCATCAACTCATAGAACGAGGAGAAGCTTGATTTTACTACACGCCTTCTCCCTCGCCCATGCGTGCGGTTGCTCGCAAATGAGGACAGGCTTTTTCTTAGTAGTAGTACTTCCACAACAAGCTATCCATCCCGCTCGCGGTGGACGGACATGCAGCAGTGGATTCGACACTGTAGAAGCAGTAGTAGTAACATCATTGTCCGTCTTCTCGAAGAGGCGAAGAGCCAAGCGCAAACCGAACGTTGCAGTTGCGAACATTGGAGCACGCATATAACCAGGCTCTTGCATGAGACAAAATTGCTATGTGAGCCCACTATTGTACTAATACGTACAACTACTTGCTAGTATAGCCCTGTAAACTAGAAAGGAGTATTTGCCCTTCTAGAGATTTCAACAAGTGACTAGACTACACCGAGACGGAGTACATATGGAGCAAAATGAGTGAATCTGCACCGTAAATAAATACGTACTAGTTCTATCGTTTTCCTCTCCGAGGTGCACAATATTGAGTATACTGACTAGTCTCTTTTTGACACGCATTTACGTTTTTTTGACACAGTACAGACGCAAGCGCTCATATACACGCGCATACACTCACCCCTATGAACGCACACACGCATAGCACTATCATCTTGAAATTTACGAAGTCACCATAGGCACCTCGTCATCGACAGGTCCATAGGTGCTTGAATGCCAAGGAGGAAGAGGGTAGCGGTTCCCGAGACGTTGAACGGTCAATGATGCATCCTCAATTACATGCAAAGGGAATTAATTAGAGAAGCAGACTAGAGCCAGCATGATGTGAATGCAATAGAGTTTGGACTCTCATATAATAAAGGCGCCCCACCACTCCAATCCATCTACTCCCAAGTCTCTGCGCAACACTGCTCACTCCAATCCAAGACCAAGTGACCAGAAGCCACAAGCACCTATGGAGGCGATGGACGCGAGCGGCAGTCGGCTGTGCCAAATCATCCAAGGCGCCGGACGACCTTGCCGTACTGCTCCAGCCCGCGCGCCCAGGCTCCTCATTACCTGCCACCCTCATCGGCCTATATGGTGACGAACTCTTTCAAGCCCTGGTGGCCCTGCATGTGCCAGAGGTCGCGACGAAGAATGTGCACCTCGAGGCCGCGCTCGCCGCACAGCGCCTCGCCATGCAAGAAACCGTCGACCTGCACATCCACGTCTACAAGGAAATCGTCTACATAGGCCACTACAAGGCAAACGAGGACGGAAAGACGTTGGCCTTCTTCCAGCGGCTGGAATCTTTGGACGCCATTGTTCAGAAGCACGTCGACCTAGCCACGAAAGCCGCTGCTACTTAGGCGCCGTTCGGTGGGCCGGCTCCCTGAGTCGAGGAGGTGGATGTCATCGATGGATGCATCTCTTATTCTTGCCTCCTGTAACCAGCACTGCATCACCTCGTGGCCTTAATGTTTTATTAGTATAGTACTCCCTCCGCTCCCAAATATAAGTCTTTCTAAAGATTCCAGCAAGTGACTACTACATACGGAGCAAAATGAGTGAATTTACACTCAAAACTGTCTTCATACATCTGTATGATGTATTCCATTTGAAGTAGTATCTAAAAAGGCCTATATTTATTTACGGAGGGAGTATATGGCATTTTTTATTCCAGTCGTAACGTTTTCACTGTGAGGTGGGGCCGCAGTTGAGCAAACCCACCCCACCCACCGGGCGTTGGCCGAGTTTAGAGCAAGTACAATAAGGTGATGTAGGCGGGCTGTAAGACATTAAATATTATATTCTTGCTTACTTGGAAGAGAGAGAAGAGGAGAGAGAAGAGAAGCGGGCTACTAGTTAATAGCCGGCTGCAGCACGTGCTCCTAGGTACTTTGTGAGAGAATGGAATGGGCCATGTATCAACAAAATAGTACATATTTATATCTAGCTATTGTACTTGTTGGCTATAAACTTGACTATATGTGACATGGCAACATCATATAGCCAGCAGCTGGCTATATTACTAACCATGCTCTTAGAGAGTAGAAGAAAGAAACGAGAGAGGAGGGCTAGTTGTAGCACGGACGCTCTTGTCAGATGGGACTCGTGTTTATAGAATAGGAGTACTGAGCACTCGTGCCTCTTTTTTTGAGGGAAAAATTAGTCGTATGTCTAGTACCACTAGTTGGGTGCGTGCGACCTATAGCTTTCATCACTTTAGGTCTACTTTTCGAACCGCGGCTCGCTTCACAGTACATATTTTTCACGCATTTATCCTCCTATATGTACTCCTAGGCTATTTCCACGTGCTCCCATTCGCCGACATGTGGGACATAGAGCATCTGGGTCGTAGTGCATGCACGACTCGGAGCATATGCCGGGGTACTTTACATTTCAGACCTCATGAATTACATGCAAACCCCCCGCAGAAGAATAAATAAATCAATGAATTACTACATGAAACCAGATTATTTTCGTGGAAACCGGAGCACGTTCATTAAATTTTGGACATAACACGTTTATAAAAAATGACCGGACCTAAACCAGTCTAAGGGCCTCTTTGATTTTTTCCCGAAAAAAAGGGCCTCTTTGATTCGCAGGATACTGAAAATACAGGAATGGGGAAAGTATGATGGCGATGAACCGAGACGAGGAGAACTCTAACTCAGTTAGAGGTTAGAGTTAGATTCTAACCCTGAACTAACTCTAAACCAAAGAGGTGTATGGATGGCAGGGTTAGATTGACAATAAATGCTCTATCTCAATCATTTGACTACTTTGGACCCTATTTTTAGTCAGACTAAAATAAGTCCCTTGGATCCAAGCACCCTCTTGGTGTGGTCGGCTCTTCTGTGGCCTCCTCCTGCTCATAATTGACATAAACGAACCATCTATACAATCAAGCATGCAAAACTTGATAGTTTTTACTTTGTCCATACAAATGAGATGTCCCACTTAAACATACAAGTCGTCAATCAAACTTCGCAAAATAAAAAAACACTTCATGAAACAAAGAATGAGCTAACTCATCACGGAAGTTGTTCACAATAGGGAGGGAGACCGGAGCCACTCACGCACCGAGGGAGGAGCTCGCCATTGTCGCTCTGGAGGAAGGCTCTGTAGAGCCCAAGCCCCGGGAAACCCTCCGACACTGGCCCTTGCGAGTTGAGGTCGACACCAGCATGGGTAGCAGGGCCGCTTGCCGTCGACTGGGAACTTAATTTTTGGGCCTCTATAAATAATGCAAGCCTGTAACTAAAATACCTAGAAAGGTGAAATGAATCTTTGGGCCTCTAGAAATAATGCAAGCCTGAAACTGAAATACCTAGAAAGGTGAACTGAATCTTTGGGCCTCTAGAAATAATGCAAGCCTGAAACTTAAATACATAGAAAGGTGAACTAAATCTTTGGGCCTCTAGAAATGATTCAAGCCTGAAACTGAAATAGCTAGAAAGGTGAACTGAATCTTTGGGCCTCTAGAAATAATGCAAGCCTGAAAATGAAATACCTAGAAAGGTGAACTGAATCTTTGGGCCTCTAGAAATAATGCAAGCCTAAAACTCAAATACCTAGAAAGGTGAACTGAATCTTTGGGCCTCTAGAAACAATGCAAGCCTGAAATTGAAATACCAAAAAAGGTGAACTGAATCTTTGGGCCTCTATGTAGAATGCAAGACTGAAATTGAAATACCTAGAAAGGTGACCTGAATCTTTGGGCCTCTAGAAAGATTTATTACCTCCTCAAGCAGCATCAAACAATTCCATGCGTGCACCACAAATCTATAGCAAGTTTGATCAGGATCTACTTTTCCAAATCAGAATTAGCGCTAGAGCAAGCAAGATCAATGATATGGCCGTGAGACAGAGAAGGAATGAACAAACTCACCCCTCTCGTGACCTCCCTAGTAGATGCGCCGCCGCCGCGCATGACAGAGGGAGAAAAATGACTAGTGAAGGGGGAGCGGGGCGACCTTCGAAGGTCGGAGGGAGAGGGCGGCCGGAGTAGGGCGGCGGAGGCCGGAAGGAGAGGGTGGCCGGAGGAGAGAAAGGGCAAGTGGCGCTTGGGTGGGCGGCCCTATGGGGAACAGAGAGGAGTCGTGCGAGAGGGGGGAGCGATCTGGTGCGGGCAGGTGAGATTTTTTTAGGGGAGCGATCTGGTGCGGGCAGGTGAGATTTTTTTAGTTCTCTTTTAGTGGGCCCAGGATAACTAACCCAATTAGAACCTCTCCACCGGGCTAGTTTTTTTAGCTGGGTTAGAGCAAACTAGCTCAAACTAACCCCTCTTGTTTCGATAATTTGAGGCTATTTCAACCCAAACTAGCTCTAACTCAGGGATCCAAACAAAGAGGAGTGTTATTGTACATGCTACAGTGTGGACCGTAGCACATTGTTTTTTCTGGCCATATCACAACATTATTGTTTTCTACTGCTGGTTCACTAGGCTACCGTGGTTCGCACGGCTGGTTCACTGGGCTGTCGTGGTTCGCACTCCTCCGACCTGAGTAGTACTCCCTCCGTTCCTAAATATAAGTCTTCGTAGATATTTCACTGTGGACCACATACGGATGTATATAGATGCATTTTATGTGTAGATTCACTCATTTTTCTCCGTATGTGGTCCATAGTGAAATCTCTCCAAAGACTTATATTTAGGAACGGAGGGGGTAGTATAGTACTAGTATATACCGCATCATTCTTTTCTCCTTCTTACTACTCTGACATGTGGGAGAGCCAGCATCCGGGTCGACGTGTCATGCACCAGATTAGAGCGCGGAACGGAAGGGGGGCATCACCCCGGTCGGAGCGCCAGTAATTCATGACTATAGTAAGTGGTCATATCACAAGTCTTTCCAGCAGTAACGCGCCGTCAAATCGCACATCCCCGCTCGCTCACCCTCCTCGCCTCTCTGTCAAACCGCCTACCCAAAAACTGTCGCGCGTACTGCCCAGGAAAAGCCCCGCCCTCAACTTTTAACTACACGAAAATAGTTCGAGCTTGTTCGTTCTATATAAATACAGTACTTACTGTATGTTTATTCACCTGTGGGGTTGTTCAACGAATGGAGGGGCGGGGAGCACAAGTGAACAATACTACCTCTGTCCGGGTTTATTGGTCCCCATTGTATTTCGTGCCAAATTTTGACCATAGATTAAACTAAGAAAATGTTCACGCATGTCACCAAACATTATATTTTTCAAAACTATGTTCAAATACGAATCCAGCGAGATATTTTTTCTTGACATGCATTAACATTTTGTTAGTTAAATCTTTAGTCAAAATTTGGCACAAACTATAAAAGGGACCTATAAACCAAGACGGAGGTAGTACTGTAGTAGTAGTAAGTAGGAGTCATAGAGTAGTCACCTTAAATAGAGAGTTTCTTTTCTTTAATGCCACATACACAAATTGAAACGCTTGTTGTGGAGAGAAAAAAGATAATCTCTCCACTATATATGGACGCAGGGGCCTGAGCGCTTGCTTTACTAGGGTTGCTCTCTTCATTCTCTCATCCTCTCCAGATATAAACAAGACAGCGGTAGCGACATTTTCTCTCTGCTCACCGCTGGTCACAGATCCGGCCGGATCCCTTCGGCCGGTGTGTGTAGAGGACTAAAAGGTGCATCGTTCACGCGGTCATCGCCGCCAAGGGAGGAAACCCACAGCTGCCGGAGGGGCCCGATCCTCTGCCCGTGTTGTTCTCTCCGACACAGCGCTGGCTTGGGAGGTCCTCCGACCCTTCTTCCTCCCTGCCATATTGTCCGCAGATCTGACCTGCCGCCGCCGACATCCCGGCGACCCTCAGGTATAAGTTCTTCGAAAGCGGCCTTGCTCTACTGCCCCAGCTCCGTACGTGTCTGCATGTGCATCTTTTTCTACTCCCATCAGCTCTTCCAAAGCCACCTAAATTTTTAGTATTATTAGAGGTAAAGCTACTTCATGCATTCGAATCTAGGGCTTTGTTCAAACAACGAAGAAAGGGGGTAAAGTTGTAGCATGAATCTAGGACTTGATTCAAAGAGGAAATAATATGGTGAAAGTAGTAGAGACCGGATACCCAACCGGTCTCTTGGTTTAAAAGGGAAATAATGGGAAAACGTAGTACAAAGTGGATAAGGAACAGATCTATTATTGGTTGAAAAAAGGATAGAAAGTGGCGGCTGGTGGACAAGTCAACAGAGTATGTCCAGGATTAGATTTGCTGCCATCACATAGTAAAAGGTTTCCAGGATTAGATTTGCTGCCCTCACATAGTAAAAGGTCTCAGGATTAGATTTGCTGCCCTCACATAGTAAAAGGTCTCAGGATTAGATTTGCTGCCCTCACATAGTAAAAGGTCTCAGGATTAGATTTGCTGCCTTCACATAGTAAAAGGCCTCCAGGATTAGATTTGCCGCCCTCACATAGTAAAAGGTCTCCATGATTAGGTTTGCTGCCCTCACATAGCGTGAACAAGCTCGGCATCACCACTTTATGCCTCCTTGTAGGTACATTGTGCTGATGCGTCCACTGTCGCATGTCCTTATACCAACATTTTGATGTTTTTTTTGCGGGTAAACCAACCTTTTGTTGTAAGGGCGCATGTAAAATGAAGCAATCACACTGTTACCTTAGGGACATGTTTAACCAGTGTTATTGTTAATCTAATGCCTCCAGTGATAAGATGCAATTAAACTGTGTTACAAATGGCACTCCTGCTGTTTTCCCTAGTATGATAAGTAAGTTGCTCCTTTACGCTGCTGAGTGTCCTCGTGTCCCCATGGTCCCATGCCCTTAAACCAACTCTTTAGCTGATGTTGATTTATTGTGTCTGGTAAACAAGTAATGCCACCATTAAAGTAATCCCATATCTGAGGAATCTCATTGTTGATCGTAATGCTTCTGGTAACATGAAGCATTGCTGACGTTTTAAAATTTCTACTGTCCTTGCGTGATTGCCATGAACATAATTAAGATGCTTCTTTTCATTTTGTATATGTTTCGTATATTCTTATTGACCAGCAATTGTTTACTTTCTATCATTTTGTGCAGATAGGGATACCCATTTCACCTTGTTGCTATTGTGACCTTTTGGTGAACTACACAAAACACTTTCTTTTGGAATGAGTGTCTTGTGCAGTTCAACTAAAATGTCACGTGGGCAACATCTCTCAATATTGGTGGAACTGCACAAAATGGTTAAACTAAAGTGAAACCATGCTCTCCTGTCTCCTTGTTTGTGCTATGCAAACATGTTGTGCAAACAGGAATACTCTACTACAGATGTTGTGACGGTCAAGAGCAACATCTCTCAATTTTGGTGGAACTGCACAAAATGGTTCAACTAAAGCGAAATCATGCTCTCCTGTCTCCTTGTTTGTGCTATGCAAACATGTTGTTCAAACAGGAATACTCTACTACAGATGTTGTGACGGTCCAGAGCATTCGCCAAGTTCTTCGATTGTATGACATGGCTAGCCAAGATGGATTTAATCCCGATATTCACTTTATCAAAAGGCTCTAATGGGTTGGTTCTGAATCTTGCAAGCTGGGAATCAGTGAGATGTGTAGGCATCTTTGTTGTACTTATTATTTGAATCTTATTTGTTGGTTCTGAATCTTGCAAGCTGGGAATCAATGAGACATGTAGGCATCTTTGTTGTACTTATTATTTTGATCTTATTTGTTGGTTCTGAATCTTGCAAGCTGGCAATCAATGAGATGTGTAGGCATCTTTGTTGTACTTATTATTTGGATCTTATTTGTTGGTTTTGAATCTTGCAAGCTGGGAAACACGGCATGATGATGCAGAGGACAGCAACCATAACCAACAATTCAAAGTTGGTAGTATTATCTTTGTGAAAGTGCGACAAATGTGATGATCATGTGCGTCCTGAGAATAATAATTCTAATTGTTGTGCATGTTGATCCCGTGGCACTGATAGAACGAGCCAATGCATTGCTTGTTTTAAGTATGAATTTCTATTAAAGCTAATTAAATTTAAGTAAAGTGACCACTAACTGATGTTATTACAGTACCAATACATACCTACTCGTGAACCGACGTGTGGCCGGAGTAGGTTTCTTAATGGAGGCGTTTGAATGCGCCGAGGGTGCATCTTCTGCCTGGGGTGCAGCGGACGAGGGAGGGGTAGTAACTGTTGTCGCCTGTACACACTCAGCTTACTGTTGAATCCAGTTCCCCAAGAGCTGAAAAACGAACTGATGCCGCTGCCTACACACTCGTTCACTCGAAGAGACTCCAATGGTGATCCGAGGGGTGAGCCTGCTGGATATGGACTTCAGCAAGGAGTTAGTTCGCCGTTTAGTCCTATGGCTGCAACAAGTTGAATGTGATGTACACCAACGATACGGACTCGGTGAAGCTCTGCCTTGCCTCAGTCCTATGGCTGCACCAGGTTCTGGAGCATTCGCCCGTTTCATTGGCAGCGCCGACTACACCTTCGCTACAGTGGAGAGAAGGAAGAACGCGACGATTCGGCCATCTGGTGCAACAAGCTTGTCAACATCCAGAAGCAATACAAGATCATCAGCAACGGGCAGGAGAAGGACTCTGTGGTTGACCTCGCTGAGACCATCATCGACCCCTGATACGCCAACATGAAAGAAGACGGCCTGAACACGTGGGAGGTACCTCTGAATCTAGCCTACATAACCTACGCGGACAAGGACGCATACGCATGCTACGACATGTACAGGAAGATCTTGGACATGAGGGTGTGTCTACTTCCCGTAACCGACGAGTACATGGATAACCGCAGCGTCATGATCAAGCATGCCAGGAAGGTCTAGATGTTGTGCTTTATCTTTTTATAAGCACCTTTATCATCTGAGTGTTTAATGCATTAGCCTATGTGTCGTAATTATCTGTTTTGTCCGAAATATTTCTTTTAAGAACCCATTAACCTGATTGCTTTTTTTAGTGGCTATTTGCTAATGTATGTAAACTAGTTCACTTGTCCGTAAAAAAAACTAGTTCACTCGGCTGCCGTGCTTTGAATCTCCTTCCTCCCAACATTTGCTCTCCTCAGGTGGACCCAGCAGGTCTCTGAATTTTCTCCCACTTTCTTTTTCGATGTAAACTGAGTTTTCTCCCAGTACTTTCCCCTAGAACCAACTCAACTGTCCCATGTTTAGCCTAAAAAATAATAATACCCCACATACTATTAACTCATCAAATTAAAATGATATTTTATTTCGTAAGTTGAAAGTTCTTACAAAATAATAATAATAATTGTTTATATATAACTTGTCAAGTTAACTCCTAGTGATTGCGTACATAAGCTTGCAAAGATTTTACTGACGTGCAATCATGTGTTTATGTTTTTATAACATTTCTCCGTCTAGCCCAACATGATATTTTCACCCAGCCCAGCAAGTCCGCGGATTTCGAGAAAAAAGCAAATGGGATTTAAACGGGTTGCATAGATGCTACACCATTGTTTCACCCAGCCCACCAAATGGACTAAAAAAACAAATGGACTGGCTGACATGTGGGCCAGTAGGTCGAAGCCTAAGAAGGCATTGGATTTACATCCAATGGCCGGCGTTCTTCTTCAATCTATCGTCTTCTTCCCCCAGCGCTGCCGGAACCGCCTGCTCCAGCCTTCAGCGTCCAGCGGCGTTGTTTTGCGCTCCTTAGCAAAACGCTACCCCGTCGATGGCCAGGCCATCCCTCCACTCCGCATCTCCTGTTATTCTCTGCCGAGTGTAGGCCCACCCCGCACCCGAACCAGTCAAGTTTCCCACTCCTCTCCGTCTGCGACTCCACTGCCGCGTCTTCCCCATCTTCGGGTCGTTCCAGTCTGGGGCCTTGCCGTTGTCCATCGCCTCGGTGCGCTCGGCGCGGCGTGGTCAACATACGAGAGTCATCGGAAGAGGACTGTAAGTGGAGAGCCTGACGGCTGGGACCCACGAGGTCCAAGGTCGCACGCAAGGAAAGTTCCTTCTTATTATGCACTGTACGTGCACTGTACGTGGGAAGGGCTTCTGTATTTAGCGTAAAAAACG
>NC_041391.1:64142919-64146324 GCF_002162155.2 Triticum dicoccoides
TATCTTCGCATGCAAGGAAGTGCCTCCTTATTACGCACCAAAAAATGAATACCCCCTGCTAGCTGGGACCCACCATAGTGGGTGGCTGACTTGTGGGCCTACTAAATTGACGAGGACGGAGGGCTTTGTCAACTTAGTCAATATGAACGATTCTAGCTCCAGTGACCGTACGATGTCCATCCAATGGCCATAATGCTTCTTCAACCTCTGGTCTTCTTGCTCTAGCCGCCAAAAGCAGCGCCGGTCGTGTCGCGTGCTCCTGCCTCTCATGGCCGGTTGTGATGCCGCGGAGGCCTCACCGCCCCCTACTACTCCCACCGCTGGCCCAGGGTATCCCTCTACTCACCCACACCCCCTGTTATTCTGCGGCGACAACAGCCTCACGCCGCAGCCGAACCAGTGAACCCTCGTACTCCTCTCCGCGTGGGCATCCACTGCCGCGTCTTCCCCGGCTCCTCGTCATCCCCTTCCTAGGCCTCGCCGTCGTCCACTGCATTGGTGCTCTCGGCGCGGCGTGGTCAATGTGGTCAACGACCGACTTCCATCTGAAGAGTACTGTACGTGGAGAGGCTGACAGCTGGGTCCAAGGCCACAGCCCAGTTTTTTGTGATTTGCCAAGTAAGTCGCTTTGTCAGGCCTGTTGGGCTGCAAATCTTTCAAGACGAGGAGAGTTTCATTCGGCTGGACGAGAAAATGGCCTATCAGTAATGAGAAATGGGTTGTACATTTTTAAAACACATCAAACCGGCAATTATATAGTTTCAAATGTCTTTTTTTCATTTCAAGATTTTAAATTACATTAATTTTTATGCGTGGAGAATTTGTTGGATTTTATATTGATATACATTTATTTTTTAAATCAGTTTGAATGTGAGTCAAAATTTTGGGATTAAAAACAGTTCGGACCGCACCGAAATATGCAAAATTTCGTATAATTTTTTAACCGTGGCCACAATATGGGCTATAATGCTAACAAAAAGAATATGGGATCCAAACAAAACCTTAAGAATTAGCAAATGGGTTGTAAACTATTAGAAATAATGGCAGATGGGTTGTATGTTGTTTTCCACAGATTTGAGGCTTTCCTAAAAAAAAGGTTGACGCACAAGCAGTGACTGTTGGATGGACATCCAACGGCCGTCGTGCTTCTCCAATCTCTGCTCTTCCTGCTCCAGTCGCTCAAACAAGCGCCGGCGGGACTGCGTGCTCCCTCCTCCTCGCGGCCGGCTGTGCTGCCGCGCAGGCCTCACCGCCCCACCGTACTCCCATTGCTGGCCTTGCCATCCCTCTACTCACCCACACCTGTTGTTATTCTCCGGCGACGGCAGACGAACCAGTAAACCCTCGTTCAGTCGTACTCCCCTCCGTGTGGGAAACAACTGCGGAGTCTTCCCTGCCTCTGTGTCGTTCCTTTCCTAGGCCTCGCCGTTGTCCACTTCCCTGGTGCTCTCGGCGCGGCCTGGTCAACATGGTCAACGACCGACATGCATCTGAAGTGGACTATACATGGAGAGGCCGACAGCTGGGTCCACGGCCGCACGCAAGGAAATGCCTCCTTATTACGCGCAAAATAATGATTCCTCCACCTGACATCGGGGACCCACCGAAAGGGCCTCAGTATTTCACGAAAAAACGTTACCGCTGCTGACAGCTCGGACCCACCAGCTATATCTTCGCACGCAAGGAAGTGCCTCCTTATTACGCACAAAAAAATGAATACTTCCCCTGTTAGCTGGGACCCAATATAGTGGCTGGCTGACTTGTGGGCCTACTAAGTTGACGGGGACGGAGGGCTTTGTTAGTTTAGTCAATATGCACGATTCTACCTCCAGTGACCGTACGATCTCCATCCAACGGCCGTAGTGCTTCTTCAACCTCTGGTCTTCTTGCTCCAGCCACCCAAACCAGCACCGGTCGTGCCTCGTGCTCCTGCCTCCCATGGCCGGCTGCGATGCGGCGGAGGCCTCACCTCCCCCTACTACTCCCACCGCTGGCCAGGCCATCCCTCTACTCACCCATACCCCCTGTTATTCTGCGGCGACGGTAGCCTCACACCACAGCGAACCAGTGAACCCTCGTACTCCTCTATGCATGGGCATCCACTGCCGTGTCTTCCCCGGCTCCGCGTCGTCCCCTTCCTAGGCCTCACCGTCGTCCACCGCCCTGGTGCTCTCGGCGCGGCGTGGTCAACATGGTCAAGGAACGGCTTCCATCAAATGTGGACTATACGTGGAGACGCTGACAGCTGGGTCCACGGCCGCAGCAAGGAAGTGCCTCCTTATTACGTGCAAAATAATTATTCCTCCACCTGACAGCGGGGACCCACCGGACGGGCCACCATATTTCGCGAAAAAACGTTTCCCCCTGACTGCTGGGACCCACCAGCTACACCTTCGCACGCAAGGAAGTGCGTCCGGGCAAAAAAAATGATTCGCCCCCCTAACTGCTGGGACCCACCAGCTACATCTTCGCACGCAAGGAAGTGCCTGACAGTCGGGACCCTGGTCGAAGCGTACATATCGTTGGCATTCTGGTCGTGAACGTGTATGTATGGTTGATGTAGAGGCACGCACGTATCGTAGATGTAGAGGCGCGCACGTGTCGTAGTAGAGGCGCGCACGTAGCATGTACACGTACGTACAACGGCGAGGGTGCAAGAAAGAAAATATGGCCATGTACGTACATACGGGCAGGGTCTCGAACGCCTACTCGCACATACGTACATGGCTGGGTCAGAACGGAGAAACAGCTTCGTCGTCGTGTTCATGGGGAGCCAACCGGCTGGGTCGGAATGGAATGCGTGGTCGTGTTCATCGGGAGGGCTTGGACAGAACAGGCGATGGAAACGAGGCATGGCGTACCGCACAACGGAGGAAACGGCCTTGTGTTCGACCGGCCATGTTCGAAACGGGGTCCTGTTGATCGGGAGGGGCCTGGCGTACCGCAAAATGGAGGAAACGAACCTCCTACGGTCGAAACGGGGGTCCTGTTGATCAGGAGGGGTGTGGCATACCGCAAAACGGACAAAACAGGCTTGTGTTGGAGTGCTACGGTCGAAATGGGGGGAGGGGTGTGGCGTACCGCAAAACGGGACTCCACGGGATACTGTTCATCTCCACCGTCGACCTCCTCCAGCCTCCACGGGCTACCGTCGACCTCCTCCAGCCTCCACGGGCTACCGTCGACCTCCTCCAGCCTCCACGGCCTCCTGTTAATCTAGCCTCCACCGTGCGCTACTCCACCGGCTACTGTTCAACCACCCCTCCACGGGCACCCCTCCATCGTCTACTGTTCATCCAGCCCTCCACACCATGGGGTCATGTTCAACCACCCCTCCACGGCCACCCCTCCACCGTCTACTGTTCATCCAGCCCTCCACACCACATGTTCCTGTTCATCCAGAGG
>NC_041391.1:64146572-64205808 GCF_002162155.2 Triticum dicoccoides
TTCATCCCAGAGGCAGCATCGATCGGCTTCATTTAGCAGCAGTAGCAAAGGATCGCTCCATTGGGTTCAGTTAACAGCCATCGATCGATCGCTCGGGTTCAGTAACGCATAGCCTGCAGTGCAATCGCTCGGGTTCAGTTAGAGCCCAACGCCTCACTCGGCTTTAGTTAGAGCCAACGCCTCGCACACACGCGCGTACGTACGAGAGAAACGCGCATCGCTCCGCCCCCGACCTCCCACCGTAACCGGCAACTCCCCAAAATTTTCCTCCCCCTCGCTTCTACCACGGTTTTTTCCGTCATGGACGGCCCAAAGAATGTCATGCAGCTGCGTCTCCGGCCCGCCCAGGACGAAAAGCCCATTTTCTGTCATGATTTTTTGTCACAGAAGTAGGAGCCCACCACATCTATGATGATACCGGGTTTTGTCACAATTATCGTCATAGAAGTGTCATATGTATGACAGGAAAAAAATTCATTCGGCCCAAAATGTCACGGATGTGTCTTTTTTTTGTAGTGAGAGGAGGAGATTGGGAAGGAGAGGGCGAATAAAACGGCAAGGGTAAAGTGGGGGAGAGGAAAATGAGAGGCAAATGGCAACTAATGTAAATGCAAGGGAGATTGGTTTGTGATGGGTACTTGGTATGTCTTGACTTGAGCGAAGACCTCCCCGGCAACGGCGCCAGAAATCCTTCTTGTTACGTCTTGAGCTAGCGTTGGTTTTCCCCCAAGAGGAGAGGGTGATGCAGCAAGTGTAGTGTAAATATTTACCTCGGTTTTGAGAACCAAGGTATCAATCCAGTAGGAGGCTCCTCCAAAGTCCCACGCACCTACACAAACAAACTAAGAACTCGCAACCAACACAATAAAGGGGTTGTCAATCCCTTCACGGCCACTTGCAAAAGTGAGATCTAATAGAGATAGTATGATAAGATAAATATATTTTTGGTACTTTATAATATAGATGCAAAAAGTAAAGATGCAAATAAAGGTAGATTGAAAGCAAATATGATAAGAGATAGACCCGGGGGCCATAGGTTTCACTAGAGGCTTCTCTCAAGATAGCATAAGTATTACGGTGGGTGAGCAAATTATTGTCGAGCAATTGATAGAAGAGCGCATAGTTATGAGATTATCTAGGCATGATCATGTATATAGGCATCACGTCCATAACAAGTAGACCGACTCCTGCCTGCATCTACTACTATTACTCCACACATCGACGGACTCCTGCCTGCATCTAGAGTATTAAGTTCATAAGAACAGAGTAACGCATTAAGCAAGATGACATGATGTAGAGGGATAAACTCATGCAATATGATATAAACCCCATCTTGTTATCCTCGATGGCAACAATACAATATGTGTCTTGCAACCCTTTCTGTCACTGGGTAAGAACACAGCAAGATTGAACCCAAAGCTAAGCACTTCTCCCATGGCAAGAAAGACCAATCTAGTAGGCCAAACCAAACTGATAATTCGAAGAGACTTGCAAAGATAACTCAATCATACATAAAAGAATTTAGAGAAGATTCAAATATTATTCATAGATAAACTTGATCATAAACCCACAATTCATTGGATCTCGACAAACATACTGCAAAAAGAGATTACATCGAATAGATCTCCACAAGAGAGGGGGAGAACATTGTATTGAGATCCAAAAGGAGAGAAGAAGCCATTTAGCTAATAACTATGGACCCGTAGGTCTGTGGTAAACTACTCACAACTCATCGGAGGGGCAAGGGTGTTGATGTAGAGGCCCTCCGTGATCGATTCCCCCTCCGGCAGAGTGCCGGCGAAGGCTCCGAGATGGGATCTCGCGGATAGATGAGGTTACGGTGGTGGAAATTGTGTTTCATGGTGCTCCTGGATGTTTTCGGGGTCCGTAGGTATATATAGGAGGAAGAAGTACGTCGGTGGCCGCCCGAGGGACCCACGAGACAGGGGGCGCGCCCTATAGGGGGGGCACGGCCCCCTATCTCGTGGGGTCCTCGGGAACTTCTTGACTTGCACTCCAAGCTCTCCGGATCACGTTCGTTCCAAAAATCACGCTCCCGAAGGTTTCATTCCGTTTGGACTCCGTTTGATATTCCTTTTCTTCGAAATACTGAAATAGGCAAAAAAACAGCAATACGGGCTGGGCCTCCGGCTAGTAGGTTAGTCCCAAAAAATGATATAAATGTGTAAAATAAAGCCCATAAACATCCGAAAGGGGTAATATAATAGCATGGAACAATCAAAAATTATAGATACGTTGGAGACGTATCACGCTACTACTATTATTTAGTATTTTATTTCTTTTTTATTTCATGTTGCATTCATACACCTTTACACAAGTTTTCATACAACAGGAATTTAGAGATTGTTTTTACATCATAATGAGTTATTACATCATGGGGCGAAAGAACCGTGGACTAGTTTCAAGTGGACATCCACTTGAAACTAGTCCACGGTTCTTTCACCCAATGATATAATAATATGATCATCATCATCATATCATTAACAAATTATCATCATAATACACCATTGTCATATAACACCTACTCAAGATCATCGTTTTCATCAATGACATCACATAGCAAATTGGTCACTAGTCGTAATCACAAGTACTCCTCATTATCAACTCTAACACATTACCACATAATAAACATATTGTACCTCATAGGACCTACTACATTCTCTTGGAACCTACTACATTTTCTAAGGTAAAATAGCAAAAAACAAGATAGCCCCTGACTCCCCATTATGGAGAATTGAGATTATCCTGTCTCCAATTCTTGCCTTTCGCTGAATGTTACTTCCAAAAACCTCCTTGAGAATGTCCAAACATTTTTTCCATTCTTTGATGAGCATATGTTCACCGGTTTTAGAAATCCGATATGCACAGGTGAGCTCTCTGGATTTACCTGGCAGTATGTTCAGAACTGTAAGGCGACCATTCAGATACATCAGATGAGGCACACAATCCATCGGGAGTTTCTGTTGAAAAGCATAGTAATAACTTCGTAGTTAGCAATGATGTACTATTTTTACAAGTATGCAAAAGATGCACGGATGTCGTAATAGTAAAAAATCTTACCAGGGTATCTCCAGAGAAGTTACCGTGGTTCAACATGTGCACTAGTGGCACGTATTCACCATAATTTGGAGGAGTTCGATAATAGTTATTGTAATCCTCAAGAAGAGTACAAAATGCAATCGGATGATTTTTCTCCTTATAAGTTAATTTGGAGCCATCGGTGTAGTGTGTTTTGTCTACCATCTTCCGCACAGTCTTTGAAGAATCAAAATAAGTTGTCAATGGAAATAAGCTGTCAACTATTTTGAAATAAACAATATAAATTAGTTAATAACTATGTTTGAGAAACTCACATAGCGGTACAATCGGAAGTGTATCAACAAGGACCCAAATGTCCATATTGTCTTGCTCGATGTCAGGATCACCAAGATCCATGGTGACAATCATACCCTCATAGAAACCACACATTTTGCAAAGTGCTTCCCAATTTTGGCAACCAAAATGGGTTATGCTCTGAGCATTGCACAGATTTACTTCAAAATCCATATCATGATGGGTCCTTAGGTGTATTTTCTTTGTTTCAAAATTTTCATGGTCTTCAAAACCCATCCTCTCCAAGACATAGCGTCTTGCATGGCATGGGATAAGCTAGTCGAATTCTAAAAGATGAAAATTAGACGTTGAAATAGTTGAAGTCATGCTTAATTACGAAAAAACACTTGTCGTTGTTGCGTACCATTTCAACATCGAACGTCTCCTCGAGCTTAATGCTGAAGCGTCGATCTTCGTCCAGCTCAACGAACCTGTCGCACATACCTCGATCGTCATGGCACCAGCTGCACTCCCCCGAGAGACTGTTGTCGTCCGAGTACAACATATCCTACGTTCATAATTCAACGATTAAACTTGTACAATTAAATATATGTACTAAAAAACCTAAATTAGATCATTATTTTTCGAGAAAATCCAGGCCACTCGATATTTCCTACATATTCTAGCACAAGTCATGCCAGAATTCACGGAAAAATACGGCATGACCTTTGCTAAAAAAGGACATATCGAGCGCCTGAAATTTGCCAGAACGGAAATTAATCAACACTCCAGCAAAACATAGGCCACTCGGAGGTGTAAACTGAACATGAACAGCCACTTGGGCAACCACATATCCTATTTGAGCAACACAAGATATACATGGATATTTGGTTGGTCTCACCTCGATGTCGGAGGGGGTCGGTGACGGGGACGACGGCAGGGATGATGGAGGGGCTCCTTGATTTCTGCAAAAGCAAAAACCGTATAAGGCACTAATACATCCCGAATAATTGCTTAAACTAAAAAAATAACAACAAATATGACATGTTCAACTAATTTTATTAATTCAACTAGTTTTACTAAATATAAACTTACTATAAATAGAAAAAATACAAGTTCTTTCTAAAATAAAGTAGTTCAACTAGTTATATTATTTTTCTTACTAAAAATACATTAGTTCTATTAATTCAACTAGTTCAACTAGTTTATTAATTTACTTACTAAACTAGTTCAACTACAACTAAAGTAGTTCAACTACAACTACTATTAATCATACTGCCCTAGTTAACTAGTACCATCACTACTACTAATTAACATCTACTACTACTAAAAATCATTATCTATGAACCCTAAATTAATATCTACTACTACTAAACAACATCTATTACTAACTAAGCAGAGAGAAAGGCGGTGGGGGCGACGGAGAGGTAAGGGCGGCGAGGGCGGGATCGGGATCGGGAGGCGGCGGTGCTGGGTGGGCTCGGGTGGCTGCAGTGAGGTCGAGGGCAGTGGGAGGAGGGCTGCCGATGGAGGAGGGAGGAGGGGCGGCCGCAGGCGGAGGGAGGAGGGTGCGGTGCAAGGAGGAGGGAGGAGGGACGGAAGGAGGGAGTACCTCAACGGCGGACGGACGAAGGCGGCGGCGGCGGCAGACAGACAAAGGCGACGGCGGCGGCGACGCATGACGACGGTTATCGGCGCGGACGAGAGTGACTGAGAGGGGGAGAGTGTGAGTGAGAGAGAGGGTCGGTCGCGCGTGTGCGTGCGGATAAGGTAGGGTTAGTTGTAGCGCATTTGCCAAAACGCGCTACAGCTAATCTGAATAGCAGTAGCGCTGTGAAGTGTTACGCGCTACTGCTAAGTTGGACTAGCAGTAGCGCTTTGTAGTTAAAAGCGCTACTGCTAAGTGTAAGTATACAAAAATACGTCAATGCAAAAATACATTGGCCATCAATGATCTTTTTGTGTACAATCTGAATTGTCAATATGAGTCCTCTCCGGTACCGGAGAGGACTCATATTGCGGCCACAAATTCTACACATAGAGTTCAGTGAAGACCAACTGGTTGTGATAGTTTCAGAAGTAACATATTTAAGGTGGTAAACACCCTGTTCATGGAGCGAGGTGGGACTAAACTTGTGGGCTGATCCTAGCAGTAGCGATTTTCTTAGAAGTGCGCTGCTGCTAAGTTCTATAGCAGTAGCGCGTTTCAATATAGGGCACTACTGCTATAACTAGTTGGATGGCGAGGTCATGGCAATTAGAGCAGTAGTGCGATTTGCTCCACACGCGCTACTGCTATTTTCCTTTCAGCAACGCATTTTTCCCTCACGCGCTGCTGCTAAACAGCAGTAGCGTTGTATTTTGAGGAGTGCTGCTGGTAAGATTCTGTGTATAGGCTTTTCCCTAATAGTGATAATTGTTGTTCTATGAGGTACGGGCATAATTGAAAGAATAAGCATTGAAATTCCTTCCACGGGCATGAGTATAAGGATTGTATGAGGTATGCATGTACTCATTTTGTCGAAAAAATTCTACTTGCATGGTTAGTCGAGTAGTAATAGGCAAGGCGTTAACAATTTTCTTAGGCACCCAAATAGCTTCCTTTGGGGATCCATTTCTGTTGTTTGGTCCAACATAGCGAGCATAAGTTTCACCAAATTGGTTTTTAAACAGCTTATTGTTGTCCAGAGAATCATTATCAGGATATTCAGGGATGGGAGAGTCATATCCCGAGAGTAATGCTGGATCGAGCAATTTGTTCTTTGCAGAAACCCACACAGTTTGACGGTATTGATGAGGTTCCTAGTAGGTGCCATTTTTGTTCAGTTACCTTTTGAAACAGATGCCTTCTTTCGTGGGATTTTAGTGAAGAATGGATTTCTTCAAAACATACAGAGGGTTTGATGCCCTTTGAGAGATTTGAACATTCCTGTCTAAAGAAGATCCTTCAACCTAGCATTTTCATCAGAAACAGAACCATTTTCCTTGACCGAGGGGTTAGCATTCACATATGATTCAGCATTTGATTCTGCATTGGTTCGTTCAAGGCATTTTAAACATGGTGGCTCAAACACTTCAGGTTTCTCTTTAAGTTGTTGGGTGAGAAGAGAATTTTCTCTGATCAGATCCTCATGAGCCCCTCTCAGCGCCTCGAGTTCCTGTTTCCTTTTCTGGTAATCATAGGTTAATCTTTCGTGGTCTGCCGAGAGAAAATCATGACAATTTGTTAGTTCATCCATCTGTGACTTGAGAGTGGAATACTCTTCGGTCAGCGACAGATTTTTCTCCATCTCCTCAACCAACAACCCTTCAGATTTCCTGAGGGTTTTCTCAATTTTCTCAAGAGAGTTTTGTTGAATATTAGCAATTTTGATCAACTTAGCATGGTCATCCTCATCAGAAGAATATTGACCAATAGAGTGAATCTTATGATTTTTGGACGATACCTTTTCCTTCGAAGATTTGGCCATGAAGCAGTAGGCAGGAGATTCATCGTCGCTTGACGGATTCCCGAAGAAGTTGGTTGCAAGAGAGGAGGCGCATCCATGCTATGCCAGCCATGCCGGAGTCAGAATCCTCATCAGATTCTTCTTCTTCTTTGGATTCTAACGGTTCTTCTTCATCGGAATCCATTACCTTGCTGATGTACGCCTTGGCCTTGCGAGAGTTAATCTTGCGGTTAGAGGAGGACTTCGAAGGGTTCCTTGATGAAGATCTTGACGAAGATTTTGAAGTGGAGTTGTACTTCTTTTTGAAGAATTTATTTGTTTTCTTCTCATCATCGGTGTCATAGTTCTTGCTCTTGCTTTTGCCTCAATGGTTGCCAGAATCATATCTTCCGCTAGCACGAATTTCTGCTTCCCAGAGAGGACAGCCCAAAATGAAGTGTCTAGGCTTTTTGCAGTTGAAACAGGTGTACTCTCCAGCAGGTTTTGATGCAGATTTTGAACCCCCAGAGTTGCTTGAACTTCCTTTCTGGAACTGGCTCTTCTTGTGAAAGCATTGGAATCTTTTCGTGATCAGTGCAAGATCTTTGCTGGGTCTTTTTGGGTCATCTAAATCTTCTTCGGCATTTCCATCAGAGGAGGAATCAGCCACAAACTTGAGCGCATGATTTTGCGTAGACTTCAGCCATACTAATCTCTTTTCTCTTCTTCCTATTCCTCGTGAGTGTTCAGTCTCTCCATGATATCAGCAAAGTCAAGTTGCTTGAAATCAGCTCGTTCACGTATCATCAGAACAAGTGTGTCAAAAGAACTGTCAAGGGATCAAAGTAGTTTCTTTACGACTTCATGGTCAGCGATGTCTTTGGCGCCGAGACCTTGAAGCTCATTTGTGATATCACTCACGCGATCGAAGGTTTGTTGACAGCTTTCATTTCCAATGCACTTGAATTGATTGAATTTGGCTCGAAGAGTATCAATCCTAGCTTCTTTCTGAGATGAGACTCCTTCATTTATCTTGTTGAGGACATCCCACAATTCCTTTGTAGTTTCACACTGGCAGTAGCAAAGAAATTGTGCTTGATTAAGATGATCGCCAATCTCATCTTTGGCTTGAGCATCCAGCTGAATGAGCTTCTTCTCTTTGTCGGAAGGGGCTTGAGGTACAGCAACATGGAGCCCGAACTGCACCACGTTCCACATATCATCATCTATTGCTCGGAGACGGATCTTCATCTTCTCCTTCCAGAAGGGGTAGTCAGTCCCATCGAATATGGGAATCTTGAGATGCAATTCGTGGTTCACTTAAGACATACTTAAACTCCAAAGTCGTTAGACTAAAATGAGCAGAGGCAAGGAGTACCTTGCTCTGATACCAATTGTAGGAATGAAGTAAGTCTACCAGAGGGGGGTGAATGGGAGTTTTAAATTTTCTTTGGAAAACTCAAAACTCTCAGTACCCAGCAGCAGAACGAATGAAAATCAAACTATAGCAAACTAAAACTGAGTACCGAAGAGAAACTAAATTATGCATTGAGACAAATCACATGAATGAAAATGCATTGAAGATAAACATGGGTGACAGAGATAACTAATGATGCTCGATGGCGACAAGGTATTTGTTCGACCAGTTCGCCCTTCTGCACAAGGACTACGTCTGGTTGGAGGGGCTGTGACTTAACATGGAAGATAAACTCTGTTCACCCTATTCTCCTTGACAATCGATTCGACAACCGATGCCGATTACTCGTGGTAGATACTTGAAGGCGATCTCTGAACCTTTACAGACTTCTTCTTCAAGAACCAAAATCAATCTTGGTCTCTGAAGAAATTGGCACCTAACCATCTAGAGAGTTTGCAGCTCTCAAGAGTAATAGGAAGAGTATGCTAGACTTAGATTCTAGTTATGCTGAACCACTATCTAATTCTTCGGCTCTAGGGGTTTTCTCTTAGTGGATTTTAAACTCAAATCGCTCAGAGAGGGGGTTGCTCAACAATCTTCTCAGAATCAAATGCAGCAGTCGCCGGACAAAGCCGGCGCAGGGTGGCTATTTATAGCCACAGGCTTCCCAGATGGGAAATGACCATTTTGGACATGCGGTCCAGGCAATGGCCAACCGACATGTTCTCAACGTTCGGATTTGGAGCAATGCTAACATTACTTGAGGAACAAGCAATGCTAACTCCTCGATCTAAGACAAATCTCTTGCAGCGAAGAAGATCACAGTCTCTTGCTAGCAAGTATTTGCTCAGAACACAAAGAGATTTCTCTCACAAGTTTCATAGGAAATGGGTTTAGCATCAGAGAATCAAAGTTTTGAATGCTACACCCCTCTTAATAATATGGTGGTCCTATGACTCAATGAAAGAAGAAGAATAATGAAATACATGCTATGTCTTCACTTCGTCTTCATTCTCCTCGGACGCAGTCACTTTTCTTCGGACAGACACCAAACCAATTGCTTGACTTCAGTAATTTTTAGGGGTCAATCTTGTTTAACACCATCTTCGGTGATAACCTTCACTTCATCACAGGGATATTACCTTCGTCATTTGCATCAAACTCCTCAATTCTTCAGGGGCCTGTTACTCTATGTGCACTAGCAAGCACATAAGTCCCATACTGTTTATGTCAACAAACTCCAAAACACAAGGGGCCTATCATTGCACCAACAGGTGCCCTCCGTCTTCATTCATCATGTAGCACAATGGGCACTAAGATTCAGTATCAACCCATTTACGAATTAACTTTGTTCGAAGAGGTAGGCTATTAGTAGCCATTCTCCAAAGGAAATGGATTATTTTGTTTGGCAATGGTAATGACCAGATCTCCCTGACTACTGCAACTACTAGGGATCCCTTTTACCAATTTTCGTGCTTCTATGTCCCGAGCCACTCTATACGTAGATTTAACTGAGAACACTCCTTTCTTATCAAAATTCCATGTAGGGTGATCTTCAAGATGCTCATAGATCAGAATTATGAGAATTTCTTTAATGTCCTGTTGGTTAAAAGTTTGATCCAGGAGAAGAGCATACCATGTATTAGTAGCTGGGTCAATCTACTCTTCCACCTTAGTGATGATGTTGTGATGGCGAATAGAAGAAACTCGTCACGTAACTCCCCATGGGATCCATGGATCCTTCCATACATTGATTTGTCTTCCATTCCCCACCCTCCAGATTATACATTTATTTAGTAGTTTAATTCCCTTTAGGATACTTCTCCAGGAGTAAGAGATTCCTTTCCTTGGTTTCACCTCTAACAACTGACCATCCGGTAAATGTTTTGCTTGTAGCACTTGGGCACACAGCGAGTCGGGGTATTGAAGGATTCTCCATGCTTGTCTTGCTAGCATGGCTAGATTGAACGAATGCAAATTTCTAAACCCTAGTCCACCATCGCACTTTGGTAAAGTTATTTGTTCCCATCTAGCCCAGTGTATTTTATTCTTCTTGTCCATTTCACTCAATCAATATTGACAAATAATAGAGCTTAGATCATCGCAAAATGTTTTTGTCAAGTTGAAACACGCCATCGCATAAACTGGGACCGCTTGTGCCACTGCTTTGATTAGCACCTCTTTGTCTGCTTTAGATAGTAACTTCTCCATCCATCCCTGGATTACTTTCTAGACCTTCTCCCTGATATAAGCAATGGTTCTTTTCTTTGGTTTGCCGATGTAAACTGGTAGTCCCAGGTATCTCCCTGAATGCCCTTCCTTGTTAATGCTAAGAATGGTTTTCACTTGGTCCCTGCACTCCTCCCTGGTATTTTTGCTAAACATGACCAAAGATTTGTCTTTGTTAATAGACTGGCCAGAGCAACTCTCATATACCTCCAGAATTGCTTGCACTTCCCCCGCATTAGCAGCATTGGCCTACATTAGCAGTATGGAGTCATCCGCAAATAGCAGGTGACTCACACTCGGTGCGGTGCTACAGATCTTAATTCCATTAAGTCTCCCACGCCTCTCAGCTTCATGAAGCATGGCCGAAAGGCCCTTGGTGCAGATTAAGAAAAGAAATGGCGAGAGGGGGTCACCCTGCCTAAGGCCTCTCTGTGGTCTAATCACCTCTATAACGTCTTTGTTCACTTCTATTTGATATGTCACCGAGGACACACATCTCATAACAAGTTGGACCCATTTTTTTTCAAATCCAAGTTTCATCATCATGTCATGTAGAAAGCGTATGTATGGAAATAGGAGGTATTACGGCCGCCCTTCTAAAGCCGTTTTATGTGAGCTCTCTGGCGCTAATACAGGTCTAGTTGTTGCTCAAGTCTATCTAGCTATCCTTAAGAAAGTGTTGTCGGTTGATTGTGGCCTGATTAACGTCCCCTCTTCTCACAAATTCCAGCTCCTTCTTCAGGTCTTTTATTCTCTTATGTAGGTCCCCCAAAACTTTGGCATCCAACTCATGTAGATCATTTGATATTCGCTTCAGGCCCTGCATCAGGTTATTTCCCCCCATCATATGTGCACAACTCCAGGCATTTTTTACCACATCATCACATCCCTCCCCTCCAGCCATTTTGCCTCAAACATAAAGAAATTTATGCCACCTTTTCTATCCTTATATAAACTCCCTTCGTCCCCTCGAACCGTCACCAGCAGGGGCAGAGCTGGGATGAAAAACGAGAGGGGCAAAGATGCATAGTTTTTTTTTCAGAGACACGTATATAGACTAATGGCTAGTTTGTTTAAAAAACCAATCACACAAATATATATGTAGTGTGTAAGAAACAAAATCATATATGTCCTTATAAGATAATGTCATCACACACATAATTATGATAAGTTCATCGTCATCAACGTAAAAGTAAACTAACCACTTAACACACAATACTTGAGAAATATCAGTAAGCCATTCCTTTTTGCTGGAACATCCCTAATTATAAATTGACCCAATTACCAATTTGTACACTATAATTTATACACATGGAAATTTGATATAATTGGCTACCATTTTAACATGGAAATCGGAATATAATGATAATGTGGAAATTAGAGAAAAGGGGAACTAAACTTGGGGCTTACCCTTAATCAGTGGCGCACAACTTCTTCATTGTTGGCGGCGAGCCGGCCCAGCCGGTCGGCGTGTGGATCGAGATCGGTAGTGGGAAGGGCATGGTGAATGTGCAGCGTAGAGACGCAGGCGGCGGCAGCTTCCGGTTGTCACGGCTGGAGCGGCAGATCGAGAGACGAAGGAGTCACAAACTCCGGAAGACCTGAACTCAGTACGTTTCTAACGAATTGACAACCACATGTGTATGCACAAGGCCTGTTCCTGACCTCCCTAGATGGACTACTGTTCTAACCTATTTACTACTTGTAAACAGGATTTAAACATCGAACAAAAAAACCAAAGGAGAGGGGATGAATACCTTGGCTGCTAAGTGGGGGCAACTCTCTATACACTGGGCCTAAGTATAAGTGGGCCAAAAAGAGTGTGGGCATTCGCCCCCACAGCCGTGTACGCAGATTCGTAGATTCGCCCATGATCACTAGCCTGTGGTCCGAAAGTCTTGGGTCACCATTGAAAACTTGATAGTGTGGAAATCTATTACACCAATTCCTGGAACCCAAGGCCCTGTCTAGTCTTTCTTTCACGAATTTCCTTGCATCATGCATGGTTGTTATTCCACCAAGCGTATTTATCCCCTGTGTAGCCCAGGTCCTGAAGGCCACATTCCTCCAGCGTGGATATGAAATTCTCCATTTGACTTGTTGGTCGAGGCGGTCCACCTCTCTTCTCATGTGCATATAGTATTTCGTTGACATCACTCATGCCTAACCATGGCAAGTCTGATAGTCGATTCAGAATTCTTAATAACTTCCAAGTTATATACTTCTTATCACTTGCTGGTTCTCCATAGACCCTAGTAAAACGCCATCTAAAACCATCACTCTCCTCAATCTTCAACGTAAATGTGATAACGTGAAGAACTATGGAGTTCCACCTTCACCTCCATTTTCTAGAGCAATGCTAAGCCCCCACTTTTGCCCTCACAGTTCCTCGCCGCCATTCCACTCATGCCAAGAAGACATTTGTAGTGTTTCACTCTGTTTTCCACTAATTTTGTCTCCGAGAGAAACAAAACCTCTGGGTCCTCCTTCTTCTAAAGATCCAGAAGCCCTCGAACTGTCGGGCCATTACCCAATCCCCGACAGTTCCACGCAGTTATCCTCATTGGGCCCCGCCAGGCTATCCCTACAGCCCGACGATCTCTTTTGCATTGATTTTATTCTCCTATTCTCTTGGCACTCCCATGTTTAATGGAGAAGTTGGATCAATGTCCATCCTTGACTTCTTGAAAATGTTGAACTCCTCATCCACCTCCATCTCGTCCACGACCATTTTCTCCTTTTCTTTAGTGCTTAAATATGAAGTTTCTGCATCTGTTTTTGGCTACTTTCCCAAGTTTGCCCCATAATTTGAGTGTTTCTCTTCAGATTCTACACCTTCTTTCTCCCCTCTTCCCCTACAGATTTCTCCTTGTTCTTTATTCTGCGTACCACACTCCGCTTGTTTCGGGGTGTTAAAGTTCAATTTCCTTCCCTTTTCACGATCTTCCTGTTCATTCATCTTCCTTTTCAGAGAACATGTTACCTCTTTTTCATCCCCCATATGCACCTCATGTACCTCACTTTTACTCTATTGGGGTCTATTCCAGGGTCATGTGCCACCACCCTTCTTGCTCCCCCTGCTGCTAGCACTATTCACCTTTACAGGTACCCTCTTTCTCCTGAGATCCTACTCTTATCATCATCACTAATGATTCTCTTCCAGGTATCAGCTCGAAGCCAATCTATGAACTGCTAGGGTTGTCCCGGTTTTGGTCTTTCAGAGCAGTCTATTTCATTGTGGCCTATGATGCCACACCGGTAGCAGAAATCTGGGATGTGCTCATACTCCAATTTTATGATATTTTCCTTCTTTCTCTCCTTTCCTTCTTCCCCAACGTTTTCTGTTCTATGGTCCACTGATTGTTTCTCCTTCTCCCCTTCTTCCTTATCAATAACCCCCGTAATAAACCGCATGATTGGAGTTTTAATGTCAATGCGGACCCTGATTATCATGAACTCTCCCAAGGCCAGTCATCCACATCCACAGCCAAGACTTCTCCGATTTGATTCCCAGTTGGATTCCCCTGTCTCCTAGTTCATGTCACCCATTGGGATGCCGAAGGCCCTCATCCGTATCGGGCAGTGCTTAAACTCATATTCATCCAAGGTCTTTCTTGGCACAAACTCCTCCACCACCAGGAGCTCCTTTTTGAACCTCCATGGGCCTCCTTCGACCGCCTTTTTCTTGGCTGAAACTTGGGAAAAGGTAAAGAGGAATCTGTTCTTCCCTAGGCTCTTTCATCCCACCGAGGAGAATGGGCTCCAAATCCCTCCCAAGGTATCGGCCAAAATCTCCACCCTTGTTGGCCTGTCTGAGAAAATCTTCCCAATGGCTTGGAGCTTACTTGAGTTGCTAGCGTCGCCTCTTCTTCCTCCAATCCTCACTTCCTTCTTCTCCGCATCCGAGTGGTGTAGATTCCTCAAACCCCCTACCACTCGTTCCATGATTCTCACTATTTGTAGCTCCCGCTCCACCAGACCGCTCCAGCTCTGCTCTCTCAACGAAGAAAATCTAGGGATTTCTGGAGTTTTACAGTCCGTACCCCCAGGGAACAGGAAGGGCTTGGGGTGGAAAGGGATGACAAAGTGGATAAGAAACATACAAGATTTGGCTCAGATTTTGGGATTCAAACTGGGGATTGAGCAGGGGAACCGAAGGGCTGAAAATTTGGGGCTGAGATTGCGCGCCTGAACATGAGAATCCACCAGATTGGTGAATACAGATAGAAAACGACCCAATCTTCGCATAGATTCAAGAGGTTGTGAGAAAGATCTAGGTCTAAGTGACTGGAATCTATAGATCAACTGCAGGAGATGCAGGTTCGCGGTGGATTGGTGCCGCCGGACCTTCTTCGTGCACGGGGTCGCCTAAGTCACTAGGCATAAGAGCCGTCACACGAGACGTAAGTTCTAGTCACGTATGTAGTCCATATTGTAACTTCTAAAAATACATATATTTAAAAACCGAGGGAGTAGCAGGAATGAGTGGTCATGCAGTGTGTGTAGGGAAAAATGGATTCATGCTGGCAAGATAGAGGAATTTGAAGGCGATGGACCATTCGTGATGGCTACCTAGTAGGGACTAAAAAAAGGAAGGCCCTATGGAACCAAGGAGTCCACTAGTCTTACTAGTGTTGGGGAACGTAGCAGAAATCAAAAAAATTCTACGCATCACCAAGATCAATCTATGGAGTAATCTAGCAACGAGGGAAAGGAGAGTGCATCTACATACCCTTGTAAATCGCTAAGCGGAAGCGTTCAAGTGAATGGGGTTAATGGAGTCATACTCGCCGTGATCCAAATCACCGATGATCCTAGTGCCGAACGGACGGCACCTCCGCGTTCAACACACATGCAGCCCGGTGACGTCTCCCATGCCTTGATCCAGCAAGGAGAGAGGGAAAGGTTGGGGAAGACTCCGTCCAGTAGCAGCATGATGGCGTGGTGGTGGTGGAGTAGCGTGGCACTCCAGCAGGGCTTCGCCAAGAACTGCGAGAGACGAGGAGGAAGAGAGGTAGGGCTGCGCCAGGGAGAGGAAAACTCATGTGTTTGCAGCCCCCAATACCTCAAGTATATATAGGGGAAGGGGAGGGTTTGCACCCCCATCTAGGGTTCCCTCCCAAGGGGTGGCGGCCGCCCCAAAACCCATCTAGGGTGCGGCCAAGGGGGGGAGAGGGGGAAACTTGCCCCCCAAGCAAGGTGGAGGCGCCCCCTCCCCAAACCCTAGGCGCCTTGGGCCCTGGTGGGGGGCGCACTAGCCTACCTGGGGCTGGTCCCCTCCCACACTTGACCCATGCAGCCCTTTGGGGCCGGTGGCCCCACCTGGTGGACCCCCGGGACCCTTCCGGTGGTCCCGATACGTTACCGATAGCACCCGAAACTTTTCCGGTGACCAAAACAGGACTTCCCATATATAAATCTTTACCTCCGGATCATTCCGGAACTTCTCGTGATGTCCGGGATCTCATCCGGGACTCCAAACAACATTCGGTAACCACGTACATCTATTCCCTATAACCCTAGCGTCATCGAACCTTAAGTGTGTAGACCCTACGGGTTCGGGAGACACGTAGACATGACCGAGACAACTCTTCGGCCAATAACCAATAGCGGGATCTGGATACCCATGTTGGCTCCCACATGTTCCACGATGATCTCGTCGGATAAACCACGATGTCGAGGATTTAATCAATCCCGTATTCAATTCCCTTTGTCTAGCGGTATAGTACTTGCCCGAGATTCGATCGTCGGTATCCCGATACCTTGTTCAATCTCGTTACCGGCAAGTCTCTTTACTCGTTCCGTAACACATCATCCCGTGATCAACCCCTTGGTCACATTATGCACATTATGATGATGTCCTACCGAGTGGGCCCAGAGATACCTCTCCGTCACACGGAGTGACAAATCCCAGTCTCGATTCGTGCCAACCCAACAGACACTTTCGGAGATACCTGTAGTGCACCTTTATAGCCACCCAGTTATGTTGTGACGTTTGGTACACCCAAAGCATTCCTACGGTATCCGGGAGTTGCACAATCTCATGGTCTAAGGAAATGATACTTGACATTAGAAAAGCTTTAGCATACGAACTACACGATCTTTGTGCTAGGCTTAGGATTGGGTCTTGTCCATCACATCATTCTCCTAATGATGTGATCCCGTTATCAACGACATCCAATGTCCATGGTCAGAAAACCGTAACCATCTATTGATCAACGAGCTAGTCAACTAGAGGCTTACTAGGGACATGGTGTTGTCTACGTACCCACACATGTATCTGAGTTTCCTATCAATACAATTATAGCATGGATAATAAATGATTATCATGAACAAGGAAATATAATAATAATAATAACTAATTTATTATTGCCTCTAGGGCTTATTTCCAACAGTCTCCCACTTGCACTAGCGTCAATAATCTAGTTCACATCGCCATGTGATTAACACTCACAGGTCACATCGCCATGTGACCAACATCCAAAGAGTTTACTAGTGTCACTAAACTAGTTCACATCATCATGTGATTAAGACTCAATGAGTTCTGGGGTTTGATCAAGTTTTGCTTGTGAGAGAGGTTTTAGTCAACAGGTCTGCAACATTCAGATCCGTATGTACTTCGCAAATCTCTAGGTCATATTGTAAATTCTGCTTCCACGCTCCACTTGGAGCTATTCCAAATGGTCGCTCCACTATATGTATCCGGTTTGCTACTCAGAGTCATTCGGATAGGTGTTAAAGCTTGCATCGAGGCAACTCTTTACGTCAAACTCTTTATCACCTCCATAACCGAGAAACATATCCTTATTCCTCTAAGGATAATTTTGACCGCTATCTGGTGATCCACTCCTTGATCACCTTTGTACCCTCTTGCCAGATATGTAGCAAGGCACACATCAGGTGCGGTACACAGCATAGCATACTGTAGAGCCTACGTCTAAAGCATAGGGGACGACCTTCGTCCTTTCTCTCTTTTCTGCCATGGTTGAGCTTTAAGTCTTAACTTTGTACCTTACAACTCAGGCAAGAACTCCTTCTTTGACTGATTCATCTTGAACACCTTCAAGATCATGTCAAGGTATGTGCTCATTTGAAAGTACCATTTAGCGTTTTTGATCTATCCTCATAGATCTTGATTCTCAATGTTCAAGCAGCCTAATCCAGGTTTTCCCTTGAAAAACACTTTTCAAATAACCCTATATGCTTTCCAGAAACTCTACATCATTTCTGATCAACAATATGTCAACAACATATACTCATCAGAAATTCTATAGTGCTCCCACTCACTTCTTTGGAAATACAAGTTTCTCATAAACTTTGTATAAACCCAAAATCTTTGATCATCTTATCAAAGTGTATATTCCAACTCCGAGATGCTTACTCCAGTCCATGGAAGGATCGCTGGAGCTAGCATACCTTTTAGCATCCTTAGGATCGACAAAACCTTTCTGATTGTATCACATATAACCTTTCCTTACGAAAACCGGTAAGGAAACTCGTTTTGACATCCATCTGCCAGATTTCATAAATGCAGCTAATGCTAACATGATTCCGACGGACTTAAGCATCGCTATGGATGAGAAAATCTCATCGTAGTCAACTCCTTGAACTTGTGAAAAACTCTTCGCCACAAGTCGAGCTTCATAGACGGTGACATTACCGTCCATGTCTGTCTTCTTCTTAAAGATCCATTTATCTCAATGGCTTGCCGATCATCGGGCAAGTCCACCAAAGTCCATGCTTTGTTCTGATACATGGATCCTATCTCGGATTTCATGGCTTCTAACCATTTGTTGGAATAGGGGCCCACCATCGCTTCTCCATAGCTCGTAGGTTCATTGTTGTCTAGCAACATGACCTTCAAGACAGGATTACTGTACCACTCTGAAGTAGTACGCATCCTTGTCACCCTACGAGGTACGGTAGTGACTTGATCCGAAACTTCATGATCACTATCATAAGCTTCTACTTCAATTGGTGTAGGCGCCACAGGAACAACTTCCTGTGCCCTGCTACACACTAGTTGAAATGACGGTTCAATAACCTCATCAAGTCTCCACCATCCTCCCACTCAATTATTTCGAGAGAAACTTTTCCTCGAGAAAGGACCTGATTTTGGAAACAATCCCTTTTGCTTCCGGAACTGAGACTGGAGGTATACCCAACTGTTTTGGGTGTCCTATGAAGATGCATTTATCTGCTTTGGGTTCGAGCTTATCAGCCTGAAACTTTTTCACATAAGCGTCGCAGCCCCAAACCTTCAAGAAACGACGACTTAGGTTTCTCTAAACCATAGTTCATACGATGTCATCTCAATGGAATTACGTGGTGCCCTATTTAAAGTGAATGCGGTTGTCTCTAATGCCTAACCCATGAACGATAGTGGTAATTTGATAAGAGACATCATGGTATGCCCCATATCCAATAGGGTGCATCTATGATGTTCAGACACACCATCACACTATGGTGGTCCATGTGGTATTAGTTGTGAAACAATTTCCACAATGTCTCAATTTTGAACCAAACTTGCAACTCAGATATTTGTCTCTATGATCATATCATAGACATTTTATCCTCTTGTCACGATGATCTTCAACTTCACTCTGAAATTACTTGAACCATTCAATAATTCAGACTTGTGTTTCATCAAGTAAATATACTCAGTATCTACTCAAATCATCCGTGAAGTAAGAACATAACGATATCCACTGCGTGCCTCAGCACTCATTGGACTGTACACATCAAAATGTATTACTTCCAACAAGTTGCTTTCTTGTTCCATTTTACTGAAAATGAGGCTTTCAGTCATCTTGCCCATGTGGTATGATTTGCATGTCTCAAGTGATTCAAAAACAAGTGAGTCCAAACAGTCCATTTGCATGGAGTTTCTTCATGCATATACACCAATAGACATAGTTCGCATGTCTCAAACTTTTCAAAAACGAGTGAGTCCAAACATCCATCAACATGGAGCTTCTTCATGCATATTATACCAATATGACTTACATGGCACTGCCCAAGTAGGTGGTACTATCATTACTATCTTATATCTTTTGGCATGAAGATGTGTATCACTACGATCGAGATTCAATAAACCATTCAGTTTAGGTGCAAGACCATTGAAGGTATTATTCAAATAAACAGAGTAACCATTATTCTCCTTAAATGAATAACCATATTGCGATAGACATAATCCAATCCTGTCTATGCTCAACACAAACACCAAATAACAATTATTTAGGTTTAACACCGATCCCGATGGTAGAGGGAGCGTGTGATGTTTGATCACAACAACCTTGGAAATACTTCCAACACATATCGTCACCTCGCCTTTAGCTAGTCTCGTTTATTCCGTAGCCTTTTATTTCGAGTTACTAACACTTAGCATCCGAACCGGTATCTAATACCCTGGTGCTACTAGGAGTACTAGTAAAGTACACATTAACATAATGTATATCTAATATACTTCTATCGACCTTGCCAGCCTTCTCATCTACCAAGTATCTAGGGTAATTCTGCTCCAGTGGCCGTTCCCCTTATTACAGAAGCACTTAGTCTCGGGTTTGGGTTCAACCTTGGGTTTCTTCACTAGAGCAGCAGCTGATTTGCCGTTTCATGAAGTATCCCTTCTTGCCCTTGCCCTTCTTGAAACTAGTGGTTTCACTAACCATCAACAATTGATGCTCCTTCTTGATTTCTACTTTCGCGGTGTCAAACATCGCGAATATTTCAAGGATCATCATATCTATCCCTGATATGTTATAGTTCATCACGAAGCTCTAGTAGCTTGGTGCAATGACTTTTGAAGAAATATCACTATCTCATCTGGAAGATTAACTCCCACTCGATTCAAGTGATTGTTGTACCCAGACAATCTGAGTACAAGCTCAACGATTGAGCTTTTCTCCCTTAGTTTGTAGGCTAAGAAACTCGTCGGAGGTCTCATACCTCTTGACGTGGGCACGAGCCTGAAATCCCAATTTCAGCCCTCGAAACATCTCATATGTTCCGCGACGTTTCGAAATCGTCTTCGGTGCCTCAATTCTAAACCGTTTAATATTACTGAACTATCACGTAGTTATCAAAACGTGTATGTCAAATGTTCGCAACATCCACAGACGATGTTCAAGGTTCAGCACACCGAGCGGTGTATTAAGGACATAAGCCTTCTGCGCAGCAATGAGGACAATCCTCAGTTTATGGACCCAGTCCGCATAATTGCTACTATCAACTTTCAACTATATTTTCTCTAGGAACATATCTAAACATTAGAACTAAAGCGCGAGCTACGACATAATTTGCAAAGACCTTTTGACTATGTTCAGGATAATTGAGTTCATCTTATGAACTCCCACTCAGATAGACATCCCTCTAGTCATCTAAGTGACTACATGATCCGAGTCAACTAGGCCGTGTTCGATCATCACGTGAGACAGACTAGTCATCATCGGTGAACATCTTCATGTTGATCGTATCTACCATACGACTCATGCTCGACCTTTCGGTCTCTTGTGTTCCGAGGCCATGTCTGTACATGATAGGCTCGTCAAGTCAACCTAAGTGTTTCGCGTGTGTAAATCTGGCTTACACCCGTTGTATGTGAACGTTAGAATCTATCACATCCGATCATCACGTGGTGCTTCGAAACAACGAATTTTCGTAACGGTGCACAGTTAGGGGGAACACTTTCTTGAAATTTTAATGAGGGATCATCTTATTTACTACCGTCGTTCTAAGCAAATAAGATGCATAAACATGATAAACATCACATGCAATCAAAAAGTGACATGATATGGCCAATATCATTTTGCTCCTTTTGATCTCCATCTTTGGGGCTCCATGATCATCATCGTCACCGGCATGACACCATGATCTCCACCATCATGATCTCCATCATCGTGTCTCCATGAAGTTGTCTCGCCAACTATTACTTCTACTACTGTGGCTAATGGTTTAGCAATAAAGTAAAGTAATTACATGGCGTTGTTCAATGACACGCAGGTCATACAATAAATTAAGACAACTCCTATGGCTCCTGCCGGTTGTCATACTCATCGACATGCAAGTCGTGATTCCTATTACAAGAACACGATCAATCTCATACATCACATATCATTCATCACATTCTTTTGGCCATATCACATCACATAGCATACCCTGCAAAAACAATTTAGACGTCCTCTAATTGTTGTTTGCATGTTTTACGTGGCTGCTATGGGTTTCTAGCAAGAACGTTTCTTACCTACGCAAAACCACAACGTGATATGCCAATTGCTATTTACCCTTCATAAGGACCCTTTTCATCGAATCCGATCCGACTAAAGTGGGAGAGACTGGCACCCGCTAGCCACCTTATGCAACAAGTGCATGTCACTCGGTGGAACCTGTCTCACGTAAGTGTGCGTGTAAGGTCGGTCCGGGCCGCTTCATCCCACAATACCGTCGAAACAAGGTTGGACTAGTAATGCTAAGCATATTGAACAAAATCAACGCCCACAACAACTTGTGTTCTACTCGTGCATAGAAACTACGCATAGACCTAGCTCTGATACCACTGTTGGGGAACATAGCAGAAATTAAAAAAATTCTGCGCATCACCAAGATCAATCTATGGAGTAATCTAGCAACGAGGGGAAGGAGAGTGCATCTACATACCCTTGTAGATTGCTAAGCGGAAGCGTTCAAGTGAACGAGGTTGATGGAGATCCTAGTGCCGAACGGACGACACCTCCGCGTTCAACACACATGTAGCCCAGTGACGTCTCCCATGCCTTGATCCAGCAAGGAGAGAGGGAGAGGTTGGGGAAGACTCCGTCCAGCAGCAGCACGACAACGTGGTGGTGGTGGAGGAGCGTGGCACTCCAGTAGGGCTTCGCCAAGCACTGCGAGAGACGAGGAGGAAGAGAGGTAGGGCTGCGCCAGGGAGAGGAAAACTCATGTGTTTGCAGCCCCCAATACCTCAAGTATATATAGGCGAAGGGGAGGGGCTGCGCCCCCATCTAGGGTTCCCTCCCAAGGGGTGGCGGCCACCCCAAAACCCATCTAGGGTGCGGCCAATGGGGGGAGAGGGGGAAACTTGCCCCCCAAGCAAGGTGGAGGCGCCCCCTTCCCAAACCCTAGGCACCTTGGGCCCTGGTGGGGGGCGCACCAGCCCACCTGGGGCTGTTCCCCTCCCACACTTGACCCATGCAGCCCTCTGGGGCCGGTGGCCCCACCTGGTGGACCCCTGGGACCCTCCCGGTGGTCCCAGTACGTTACTGATAGCACCCGAAACTTTTCCGGTGACCAAAATAGGACTTCCCATATATAAATATTTACCTCCGGATCATTCCGGAACTCCTTGTGACGTTCGGGATCTCATCCGGGACTCCGAACAACATTCGGTAACAACATACATCTATTCCCTATAACCCTAGCGTCATCGAACCTTAAGTGTGTAGACCCTACGGGTTCGGGAGACACGTAGACATGACCGAGACAACTCTCCGGCCAATAACCAACAGCGGGATCTGGATGCCCATGTTGGCTCCCACATGTTCCATGATGATCTCATCGGATGAACCATGATGTGGAGCATTCAATCAATCCCATATTCAATTCCCTTTGTGTAGCGGTATAGTACTTGCCCGAGATTCGATCATCGGTATCCCGATACCTTGTTCAATCTCGTTACCGGCAAGTCTCTTTACTCATTCCGTAACACATCATCCCGTGATCAACCCCTTGGTCACATTGTGCACATTATGATGATGTCCTACTGAGTGGGCCTAGAGATACCTCTCCGTCACATGGAGTGACAAATCCCAGTCTCGATTCGTGCCAACCCAACAGACACTTTCGGAGATACCCGTAGTGCACCTTTATAGCCACCCAGTTACGTTGTGACGTTTGGTACACCCAAAGCATTCCTACGGTATCCGGGAGTTGCACAATCTCATGGTCTAAGGAAATGATACTTGACATTAGAAAAGCTTTAGCATACGAACTACACGATCTTTGTGCTAGGCTTAGGATTGGGTCTTGTCCATCACATCATTCTCCTAATGATGTGATCCCGTTATCAACGACATCCAATGTCCATGGTCAGGAAACCGTAACCATCTATTGATCAACGAGCTAGTCAACTAGAGGCTTACTAGGGACATGGTGTTGTCTACATACCCACACATGTATCTGAGTTTCCTATCAATACAATTATAGCATGAATAATAAACGATTATCATGAACAAGGAAATATAATAATAATAACTAATTTATTGTTGCCTCTAGGGCATATTTCCAACAACTAGTACTCTATAATGTAGCTACTCATGAACGGCTTGGTGATGAGGCAACTCTCTTGACTACTAGGTATATAGTAAAACATAATTTACTCTTTTGGAGGCGGGGGGGGGGGGTCGTGATCCCTTTTGGCCTCCACGAGGTTCTGCCACTACACATGGGAAAACCACTTACTAAACTGAATCTAGAAAATTGGTTAAACTTTATACAATGTTCCTTCAGGGGGTTAAGCTAATGAATCTCGATACTTGATGGTGTTTTTTTGCTACTTCAGTATACTTGAGCGGGCTAACTAGACTTATTTTTTATTTCAAATTACCTTTTTTCTCACAGTCTCACATGCATAGAACTGATGAGATGGACACACTTTCAATAGCCTACTACAGCCACTTAATCTCTTTTACATCATTAAAGATGCTTCCATGTGATTAATTTATCCAAGAGCGGCTGAATGACACTTTGAATTTTATAATCCTCGACTATACCAATATGACATCGTGAAATCCTGATGTACTATGGAAATAGTTCTAAATTATGAGACTATAAGAGTATCACTTGCCCCAAACAAAATCAAATATAATACTCCCTTCAATCCATATTAGTTGTCGCTGAAATGGATGTATCTAGGCGTATTTCATTGCTAGATACATCCATTTGAGTGACAGTTAATATGTATTGGAGGGAGTAGTTTTCAGTCTCTTGGTTGCTACTTTGTAGACCACACACAATTGATTTTATTTTGTTTATAGGCGTAGGGACATGCATAGATGAATGATCCCATCACTATTTATTTTCTCTATTCTTTATTCCTTTGAACAGGTTTATGCAATTAAAATTTGGGATTTAAATACAAATCAAATAAATTGAGGGGGCCAATTTTCCTTCTCTAACACCATCATGCACTTTTTAATCATTTAGTTTGGCTGGTGTAATCATTTATGTTATGATCCTTATGGATTTGGTTTGTATGAGCACTTTGAATTAGAGGCTTTCTTTTATAGGTTTGCAACTAGACATTTCACACTTCCGTTTGTTTGCTTTTGCTTCTGTCCTTGTAGAAACACTGGCCGTTTCTTTAATGGAAATCGATGAGACATGCTCGTTGTTTGAAAAAAAATGATCTAGCTACATTAGTTGCAAGATATTCTTACAAGTTAAATACCATAATGGAATTATCTAGCTTTAGATATTTCTTTAAATGAAAAACTACTAAATAATGATGATAATATTATAGGGTTTTCTCATCACCATGACCGGCCCTAAAAGAGGGATAGAATTTAGTGATGAAATTGCAATCGAATATGACATGAGGATCAATGTGGGTGAATAAGAAAATCATGATCTGCAACTGATCGATGATGCATCAGTCATTGGCAGAGTGGACTTATCGCATCGTCACACACTCAGAAGATGCATCCATGGCGACTCTGGTGCAATTGACACATCAATATCACATCTTGAACATGTCGTTGAGGTGACTATAGAAGTTCTCATAACAGAAGTGCAAAGGGGTTTCAATTTGTGTCTTGGTTGTTTTACGAGTGGGTTGAATGAAGAAATCCGACTCTTCAATGGTACCATTGGCAAGTCACAATGCTTAAAGAGGTATGTGGTTGTTGTAGCCGTACATTCTTGGATGGAGTTGAAGTTCAAGGTAGGCCCAGAGTCGTCAAATTCCGCTGAACACTGTTGTTCCTTCAGGGCGGACAGCCATGGGCTTACTACACAAAAGATAAAGACTAATCATGCATTAATCTCGGTGAACGTAGCTTGGTCCCCTTTGCCTCGAGCTATGTTTGTCTAGTACATGTAAACCTTACACCCTTTAATTCTTTATAGAGCGTTTAAATCATTACTTTAGTGATCTAAACACTCTAATATTTCTTAACGGAGGGAGTACTAGTTAAAGCACCAATAGCTTCGTGATCACAACTGAAATGCTTTGGAAGGTAAACCCATTCGGATATGCTAAATGTGGTGCCCACCCGTTAGGAAATGTTAGTACCATCTTTTTTTTCATACTGCATGGTGTATTACTCCCATGTTGTTACATGATAATTTAGATAGTTTCTGCCTTACTAGAAGCTATAGACTCCTTTATATTTAAAATATGTAGGCATTACAAATAAAAACTATGCACTCACTTGCATTTTCATAGATTTGAAGACATAAAAAACACGGTGTAACATATACATATTGATTTTGCGGCACAAGCTAAAGTACTTCACGAACGGAACCAGGGAATATGAAATTGGCTCTCGCCTCGTTCAAGCGGAGTTCACTTTTATTGTCATTGAGTACGTTTTTCGATCTGGGAAGGTTACACATATCACCCGATGACTTTCTACCACAATAGTGATAATTTACGTAATATCCATCGTAGACGGGCCCATTTGTGATATTTTTCATATAAGTTTGCTTTGGAAAATCTTGATGTATATGAACATGTTAAAATAATCAAGTTTGTTGCACTTTTAAAAAAAAAATCAGATCTTGAGGAAACCAGTGTGAGCAAGCACATGTTCAAGAGCATCCTAGCTGGTGACTCATGCTTCAGTGTGAAATCTGAGACACACTTTATTTTTCATTTGGTAAGGATGTTGTTACTCAAGCAAAGTATCGACTTGAGAATGCCAACTGCGCATGTAGTACTAGAACTGGCCGGAAACATAACCACTGAAGAATTGGTCAGAAACCTAATTACAACCATTATGTGATGTGCATAGCAAAAATGATAAACACTGACCAAATACTGGATGCATACAGATCCACCAAAAGATAAACACTAACGGAATCCTGTGAGATCGCTGAAGACACACCTCCACATGCCCTCCAACAATGTTAAACCTATCATCGGGATGGGCTAGGTGGGAAGAACCTTACTCCATCTTCATAGAGCCACCACTGCCTCGTCTTCCTAAGCATGACATGTTTCCTAAGCAAACTAAAAACACACCTAAAGATGTATATGGACTCATCAAATACAAGTGCATTGGTCCTATAAATAATTAGCACATAGCTTACACACATGTATAATTAAAGGACGCCACTAACTGCCACACGTGTGGGCGTTAAGGAATCTGCCCACACGTTCTGTGTGGTGCCTAAGAGGACCAGCCCACACGTCTGTGTGTGGGCAAAACAACTAGCGCCCACACGCCTCTTTTTCCCCTCCCGGTCCCTCTTACACGCGTGCGTGTGGGCGAAATAGATAACGCCCACACGCCCGGTACGTCAGGCTCGCACGCCCCACGTGACACTTACCGCGCGCCCCCGCAGTTGCCATGGGTCGGACCCTCGTCCATGTTCGTTTAAGTGCAGTTGCCATGTCGCTGAACTACGGTTGCCATGTCGGACAACTACAGTTGCCATGTTTGCTCAATTGCAGTTGCCATCTCAGGTCAAAAGTTCCAGATTGCCATTTTTTGGACAACTACAGTTGTTGCCATGTGTGGTCTGGTCTACTGCAGTTGCCATGATTTCAAAACTTTAGGAGTTGCCACCTACTAACACTAGGCAGTTTAGAGGGTTGCCATGTGCTCACAAGCATGCTAGGGCAGTTGCCATGTAAAAAGGAAGAGTTGCCATCTGCTTACGTGCACGTTAGGGCAGTTGCCATGTACGTACACGTTAGGGCAGTTGCCATGTACGTACACGTTAGGGCAGTTGCCATGTACGTACACGTTAGGGCAGTTGCCATGTACCATGCAAAAACAGATGGCAACTCGGTAAAAGAGAGTTGCCATCTGCGTACGTGCACACTAGGCAGTTGCTGTGTACCCTGCAAAAAACACATGGCAACTCGGATAAAAAGAGAGTTGCCACATTCTTATAAAGCACACTAGGGGCAGTTGCCATGTGCACTTCAAAACACATGGCAACTAGCAGCTTGGCTGTGGGAGAGGAGACGGCGTGTGGGCAAGATGGCAAATACCCACACACTAGCCCTAATGCGTGCGTGCAAAGTGACGTGTGGACGAACTGCATCTCGCCCACACACCATCCCCCCCGGTGTGGTGAAACGGCCGTGTGGACGACCGGGTGAACGCCCACACACCAGGCCAGTCCTACGTGGCACTGAAAACATACCAAGATTCGTGCACATACGAACGGACGCAGATCCACGCGTGTGGGCGAGATGCAAACGCCCACATGCGTGGGCGTTAACATTAAATGCAAGTACCAGTGCATCGATTTTAGGATCTTATTACATGCTACTAGTAATACTAATGCACAATCATACCTTCTTTTGTCGAGATGATTGATGGCCATGTCTGTATAAAGTATAATAAATCGCTACAGGACACACTGCTTTAACGGATGATGGTGGCCATGTATTTCGGTTTTCCAGTTAACCAAACAAACCGAACCGATAAATTTTTGTTAATAAGGTTCAGTGGCAAGTTTTATTGTGATTATTTCGGTTGTTATTTTCCAGGAAACAAAACTCTAAAAACCCCAATAAGACGAAGCGAATTAACCATATAAACCGAACAACCACTTCCTTGCTTCTAATATGTGGTTCAATGTGGAGTTGGTTGCAAAATGAGAATTCCCGAGGGATCAAACCGCCATCAGAGTTTCCTAATAAATAGCCGTCAAACCTTCTGCCTTTTTCCATCCCACACCCTCCACACGTTTCTTCTCCACGCCCCCCGCGAGTTAGCGGAATTGCCAGGCGAGTCCTCCCGCCGCGACCGCGATGGAGCCACCCGCACCCGGTTCAGAACCAGTCGAGGAGGACCGCATCGACGAACCGGACCCCAACTCCAACGCCTCCTCCAATGGGGATGGGGCCCCGGCCGCTGCTGCGCCGCCACCTCCCCCCGCGACGCCCCTCCACCTCGACCAGGCCGGAGGCGGCGCCGATGGGTCGAGCCCCGCCACGGTGGTCGACCCCCGGAAGGGCAAGGGAATCTCCACCATTCCTTCTCCTCCGAACTCCGCGAGCAGCAGCAGCGGCAGCTCCCTCGACTTCGGCGCGGCCTTCGGAGACGAGGTCGGGGAGTCGAGCAAGATGGGCGGCAGAAAGGCGCGGGTGAAGTGGAGCCACCCCGTGGTGGCGGAGACGAGGGAGGTGCCCAGCGCGGCGGCGCATCCGTTGGACCCCAAGCTGGTCGCCAGGCAGCGGTTTGTCGAGCGGCTGATTGAAGCGCACGCGGCCGTCGACAAGGAGCAGCCGTTCGACCCCGACACGGTGTTCGAGCAGATGGTGATCGAGAAGCTGATTCAAGAGCAGGCGGCCGGCGAGGAGGCGAACAGGCGACGGGAACAGCAGGCGGCCGTTGACAAGGAGAACAGGCGACGGGAACAACAGGCGGCCGTCGAGGAGGGGACCAGGCGATGGGAACAGCAGGTGAGGGCCTCTGCGACGTGCTCTTGTTGTTTCTTGGAGTTCTTGGAGCCTCTCGAGTGCGTTCTTCAGCGTTTCTTGGTTTCCTGTTGAGCAGTACAACTCGTTGCGCGCGGAAGAGGCGATGTACCAGAAGGAACAGGTATGAGCATGAATCTGGTCTTCTTGCTTGCTCGGAATTGCTTGCTGTGGTCTGTCAGAATGTTGGGGTTGGGGATGATTTAGCAGTGGAAACGAAATCTCGGGCAAATGTTGGGGACAGTTTGACGATTAGGCATTTCCTGATTATTACTCGAGTCTTCTTGCGGTGCGTTATCAAATTTAGAGGTAGGCAAGGATCTTGTTGTGATTATTCGCGACTGTTCAAGATTTAGGTGTCCAGGCTTGTGCTAACTGATTCTTCTATTTGGTTTGGTATATGTTAGCATGTTTTGCACTTTTGCTGCAAGTGAAAAATGTGGGGGGATATGAGGATCATGTCTTGGCAGTGATTGCTGTCATATTTTGGCAAGAAATCTTGATGCCAAAATGTATCAGTTTCCAGTGTAGATGAATGGTGTTATAGGGGAAGTTTATCTGAATGTTTGCTCGGGATTACTTGGCCAGACGTACATCATCTGTTGCCTGAAAGCCTGAAACTGGCTCCGAAGCCTCAAAACTCGATTCATATGAATAATTGGCAAGAGTAGAAAGGATTTGGATGACTCAACATTTCAATCTTGTTAGCCCTTTCACTCTAATCCGAAATGTGTGATCTTGATGCTAATTCTGTGGAGCAGGAGAAACTATCACAAGTACAGGTTGTGGTAAAGGTGACACCCAAGCAAGACAAACTACCGCAAGTAAAGGGGAAATCGATCTGGAGTCGAGTCAAGAACAAGGTATGGCCTGAATCTTGTCCACTCTTCTCACTTGTGATTCTTGGGTGGTATGACCATATGAGCATTCTTGCACTTACCTAATTTTTGTGCATAGAAAGAAGAATCAGGAATTTTTGGTTTTTGGTTTCTGTTTGTTCATGTTAAATTCTTGGACCTGTTAGTGTAATCGAGGCATGAAATCTTGGTTAGAGTGGTACGCGGCATCATAGAGTATAGGAGTAATCTTGGGCAAACGTTGGCAAGAAGTACACATGTCCTTGTATCTCGTGGATCTTTCCACAATCTGGCATTGTATTTTGAAGCAAATGGCTATCTTGTTGAAACTGTTGTCTGATTACTGCAATATTTTGGTAACAGAGCCTGAAGTCGAATGTATGGCTTCCTTTGTAAACAGATGCTGTTATCAGAAACTGTAATC
Source organism: Triticum dicoccoides (assembly GCF_002162155.2). Lineage (NCBI taxonomy): Eukaryota > Viridiplantae > Streptophyta > Magnoliopsida > Poales > Poaceae > Triticum > Triticum dicoccoides. The sequence goes on from NC_041391.1 coordinate 64,176,913, forward strand.
TAGACAAACATTAGTTCAAGGCTGCATAACTGAAGATAATTCCTGTAAATCATTTGCCATTTACATGCAAAATCGGCGATCACTTCAGGATCTGGTGAGAAGTTTCACCATTTGGTCAATAGTTGGTTCAGAAGTCTCAGAATATAATTTCATGTAAATAGTTGCCCAAAATAAATAAGCTTTGGACGCACACGTTTTGTGCTCTTGCTATACATTATTGCCTTTTTCTTTTGACCGGGAAAAGGAAAAACAAATTGATTGGTTGTTTGTTAATTCCATTCGTTTTCTATTCCATTCTTTCTTGTTTTGAAATACTCAATCTTCTTGTTGATTCTGTACAATTGTAAGACTGGCAGGATGATGTATGGTCTTTAACTTCGTTTTCTTCATTTCCTGTCAAATAGATTTTTTGTGGAAAAGGAATGGAAATATGTTCGGAACATGTGAAGCACCAGGTTTGTCTCCATTTTGCCTAATGGAATGTTCAAAATGGAAGTGCAAGAAAAATCAGGATCAAAGCCCTATATCACAAGATACTGTGATTAGTGGTTCCTGTACAATCAACTGTTCAGAAGGATTATGTTCTCTTTTATAAATACTAAACTTGTATGTTGACTCTTGGTTGTGATTGATGGGACCTGAATCGTACTTGTACTGTTATTGAGTTTATCATGTGTTAATAGATATCTTCTTGTTTTCTTACTGAACAACAACCGATCAGTATTAATGATGAGATTATATACTAGCGGTTTCAAACATTTCCAGAGAACATTGAAACCTGAAAATTTATTGGAAACAAAATTCCCATCACATTTTTAGATATGTTGTTTCCATGTTCAACTCAGCGTAATTTGAATTCTCATATTTGTGTGTTCCTTGCAGACACATCCCATCACCGAAGTCAGAAGATATCATAAGCTTGCTTCTGACGAGGCAAACCATCTTGATGCCTATTCGGAATATCGATCGGTTATTGGAGATGGGGAGTGTTTCTACAGGAGCTTCATATTTTCATACCTTGTAATCATCCTCCCCTCTTTTCCTTTCATAGGATGTAGGTTTAGTTATTTAACTTTCTCTGTTTTTGCGAATGTACAACAGGAGCAAGTTATTGATAGGCAGGACACACATGAGGAACAGCGTCTCCTTGATGTTGTTCAAAGACTGTCTACGCAACATGCAAATCTTCGATGGAACTCTGAGTTTTCCAGGAGCAGCAGAGTAAGTTCTCGCCTTCTCCATACTTGTTCTTTCTTGGATAAACATGCTTGCAAGGGATGATTCTCTTCAGGTTACAGTACACTTGAAGAAGCATCTGGCATCTCACTATCTTTGTTTGTCATTTGCAGGAGATGCACAATTGCTTAACAGTAGTGGCATGCCATCAGTGTTACGCACTGTTGGCAGAAACTCAAATTTGAAGTTTATTGAAAAGTTAACAACCCGATTGTAACAACGGCCTTAAGAAAATATACTTGCAAAGGAACAACGGCATTATAATGAGGAAATGACTTAATTTTATGCTTGTTTGAGCACTACAACAATGCACACCTACCGGTTATTATTGTATAGCCACCTCACTGTTCTATTACTATGCTATTGTATATGCTTAGTGACTAAAGCTTCTCAGGCGAGTTGTCTTAGCTGTGTTCTTTTATATCTTGCTACTGGTCAGTATTCTGTATGTATCATTGTAACCTATTACATATGATTATCAAGTACGAATTATTGAGTCGCTGCTTCTTTCAGGCATTTAAGGATCTGATCAAGAAAGTGATGAGATGGAAGAAACATGGCAGGCGGAAAAGCATGGAATCAACTAGCAGGTTCTTGACTCGCTTGGTTTTCTGCAATTCCATCATAGTATCGTAGCCAAGTGCATTCCATCTCACTGACATAATATGTGCCATTTTTAGCAACCGTAAAGAGAAACTTCTCGAGTTCTTCAGCAAGTACGATACGACGCTAGACAGTGAGAGAAACACCCTTGAAGTCATTTTTCCTTTTGTTCATCATACTGCATGTTTCTGACACATTTTCTTGGTTAGTCTTCATTTTCCTCAGATTGGTAGTAGCTATCGAGATATGCTCGCACGAGGAGGTGTATGAACCGCTTATACCAGGGCTCAGAGGAAATTACACTCTGGAAGATGTCAGTGATTCATATCCTCCCTTACATTACCTCGTGCTGATTTCCAATGCATCCATTCTTGGATACACGACACTCAACTTACCTAACCTGTTGTTGTTCTACGAACAGTGGTGTATTCGGCGCGTCACTCCAGCTCGTCGGTTCACGGATCATGTTATGATGGTGGCCTTGGCCACAGCGCTTGAGGTACCCCTCAGAGTGGAGCGAGTCCGAGGAGGACATGATCCAGATATCTACACTGTTCCTGGAGTTCTCCGTCCGAGAGTGACCCTGCTGTACTCCGGAGATCACTACGGAATCATCTACCCACGTGCTCCTCCTGCTGAGAATTCAAGTCATCAGGCTTCCTAGAGAGAACATGGTGTTGATCAGGCTTCAAGCCAACAGACTTCCCAGATCAGAGTTCAAGTCAACAGACTCCACTGGATTAAAGTTGAGTTGGGCTGCTGCCTATGAATGAGAGTGTTTCCGAGTTTAGTGGTACAGAGTTAGGGGTAGGCATCTACGTGCAGTGATGAAGTTGGGGTAGGCATAGCATATACACTTGTGACTTCTTCTTTGATAGGAAGAAAACTTGTGTTGTGTGAATTGTTGGCTGGTATACGGTGAATCTTCTTGTGTGATCACATTGGAACTCCTTCATTGTTGGCTGGTATATAATTGATCTCTGATGCAGAAATTCAATTGCTAGGTTAATAGTGTTGTGTTGGGCTGCTCCCTACATATTAGTGAATACAGTAATGAAGCAGAGATGCTTACCTGTGCATCTTTCTTGTGTTGGCAAAGATACATACTGCTGTCTGCTGATGCCACTGTTGGTTGATCAGTTTGGCATATATACGCACTGCTGGTGCTAAGGATGAAATTAGTTTGACATACAGTAATAAGGCAGTCGTTTGATTAATTTGTATGATTGGTTCATATGTGCCAAGCTTCTGTTTCTGATTCTTTGTATCTCTGCTGGCTACCCTTCCCTGCCTGTGTCAGAATTTGTTTTGTATCCCAAGAATTTACTCATATTACCCCGCCTGCTTCTGCTTGTGAAGCTGTTTGAATCACAACAACCTGGCTGGTACTACTTTGCAATGTACCATAAAAACTATTCCCTCCATCCCATAATGTAAGACGTTTTTTGCCACTAGTGTAGTGTTAAAAAACGTCTTAAATATGGGGCAGAGGGAGTATGAGTTAAAACAACTTGATTTATTTTTGTGAGGATTGTAAAACAACTTGTTGTACCAATTGATTCAGGCATATATCAGCGGAAGCTGTAGAAACCGATATCTTTGCACATTTGGTGCCATCCAGGGCGGGCTCCAGCTCTGGGATAATGTTCAATACATCAATAAAATCTACAAGAAGGGGAAATGGCAAATGACATTCAAAAAATGTTCATGCTTCTCAAAAAATGTTCGTGGCATTTAAAAAAATGTTTATACAATGAAAAAATGCCCGTAGCATTAAAAACAATTCACGGGTTCCAAAAACATATTCATGACATTTTGAAACGTGGTTATACAATGTACAAAAAATCTTTGAGTATTTTAAAAATATATTTCATACAATTAAAAAAACTCATGGCATTAATTTTTTTTCACATCTGTGATATGTTTATAAAGTATTATTCAATGTAAAAAATGTTTTGTATTCAAAAGAATGTTCATGTGTTTCAATAGTATGTTAAGTGACTTCAAAAATATATGTTTAAGCAATGTAAAAATTTGTTCATCGTATATCAAACAAATGTTCAGCGTGTGTACAAAAATATCATAATGGGTATTAAAAAATTGATATGTACTAGAAAAAAGAAAGGACAAAAAAAACCCGATGAAAACCGTAAAAAAACACAGAAAAAGAAAAAAATGAATCTTCCTTAAACCGATGGAAGGTTCCATGAACCGATCCTTAGAACCTTCAAGAAAACTGGTTCATTAGATTGGCCCACTAAGACAACGCATCCGCTAGCCGCCAGAGTCGAGGCAGAGCTAGGTCTCATTATCATTAGAGAAATTTTAGATAATTCTCATTCCTTTGCATCTTGTAATTTCTCCTTTGAACCTCGAGCTGCGAATTATGAAACTCACATGCTAGCTAGGTACGGTGTTTCTCCCGGTGGGGAGGCATATGTGCTGGGTACGCCGCATGACCCAATTGTAATTCCTGCTAACATTTTACTAATCAATAAAGGCCTAGCAAACTTTTCTCAAAAAAAAAGTATGTCTCAAATAAGCGAGACATAACTCCGCATAGTTTCACATCAGGCAAGGTAGCACGAGGACACAATCCAAACTAGCCCGAATTGCCTTAATTTATTATAGATGTTGCTTTTTTTTCTATTTGTTCAGAGCCTGCACACCATGAATAATCTACTCCGTCATTTCGTTCATATAGGGAAGGGCTCAACTGAGGAGGGCAGTTTATCTACCGTGCATGGGATAACTCGTTTATGGATTCACCGTCTGTGTTTGCTTTGAGATTCATGTTACCTTATTGGTTATTGTCATAAATTACCTTGTTTCAAAATGTTTTGTTAGGTTTTTTCTTGTTTCGACATGTCTCATCATGGTTCATTGTGTTACCAATAAGAAAGAATGTACTCCCTCTGATCCATATTAATTGTTGCTTTAATATGGATTGGATGGAGTACTTATTTTGGATCGGATTTGCTGATACGCAACGCATTAAAATACACTTTGAAATGAGAAAAAGAAAACCAATGTAACGCTTTGAAACAAGACAAGTTATGAATATATTGGAAAATAGCAGAAATCTCAAAGAAACCATGAATGATGGATCCACACATGGTACAAGTGCTTCTGTTTTGTTTTGAGGTGGGTAGAACTGCTTTCTCCTCAAGAAAATATATCTCCATTACAAGTGTGTAGGTGTGCTCCGTGAATTTCAGACCTGCAATTTGCGGATGACATCATGTTATTTTTTAAGGCCAACCGAGAACAAGCAATCCAAGTTAAAAGCATTTTGGCAAGCTATGAATCAACTACTGGTCAGTTTCTAAATGCAAATTTTTTCAAAAAGAGGATTTACCCCGGCCTCTGCATCAGAGAGATGCATATGGCCATATTATTAATAAGCAAAAGGTTCAACAGAAGTCTCGTAGTCTCAAACAACGGAAGAGGTGCTCACCAGAGAGCACGAAAGCAAAAATAGGACAACCACAACCGGATAGCAAAAAACAGATAGGAAACTAAACACCTATCCTATTACATATGACCGCCATCCAAACCGGTTGAAAATAGTCCGAACTACGGTCTTCCATCGGATAGATCCAGTAACCAAACGCTCTCTGGCCTCCGTCGGAGTGAGTAGCGACCATATACGGATGAGTGTAGTGGCCCAGCAATTGTTAGAATTAATGGGCTAGGCCCATAGCAATTTCTGAAATCTCAAATAGTGGCCCATGTGTAAAATGGCAAGTGGTGGTGCTAAAGTTTAGTCCTACCCCGGAAATTGAACAAGAATTGGACCTCTTTATATAGTGGGTTCTCTCCACCGCTCTAAGTGGTGTATGAGAAGAGAAAGGGAAGACCACACACGCGCTCGCTTGCCTCGCCTCGCTTGGCGAGGCGAGTACGTGTGACATGCGCGTGAATGGTCCACCGAAATCCGGTCCGTCTCCTTGCAGGGGCGCAACTTCCTTTTGCCATTTTATTTTTATGTCTTGGCAGACAAGTTAATGATTTCTTGTCCGGTAATTATACGAATTAGAAACCAAGTCGGTTTGGGATTGTGATCGCGACACAATACCGCCTCTGGTCCTAATATATATACAGCTACCGGTTGCGGCCAAAGACACACCGAAAATGCCAAGGGTTTTGCCTCGTCTCGCAACTTGCGCCGCCTTTGTAGTCTACTCCATCCCAAACGCCGGCGTGCATCGGTGCGTGGGACAACAGGTCTCTGGAACCGTTCGTCCTTGCGATCTTGCACCGGGAGAGGACGAATTAGGTTTTTGGGAAGCGCTCTACGCAACTGCTCAGATTCGTCATCACGGGTCGTCTTCCGTCCAAGTTGGGCGGTGCTACTCATCGTCGTCTTCATCACCGTCAGCAACAGATCGTCGCCAACATCATCATCAACACAGTCGCACCCACAATAGCTAACGAACAGTACATCCAACATCATTTGTTCATGTCTATCTCTACAGCTGTTGTTTCATGTGTGCTGCTGCTGCTGTTTTGTTGTTCTTCTAGTTTGCTAGATTGTTGCATGCTACTATCTGTTCTAGTCATGAATTATTTTATGAAATTAATCATGAACTTGCCTAATTTTCCAACAGCAATGGTGCAAGATGAGGTGAGGGAAACACTTGAAGTGGTGAATGTAAACTTTGAGGAAAGGTGCTTGGGAATGTTGACTCCTGATGTGCGTATGACCAAAGGGAAGTTTCAGAATTGCCAAGAAAAGCTGACGGAAAGAATGTTACTCTCGGGTTGTCCTCAAGCTGGCAAAGAAGTGTTTATAAAATCAGTCCACAGTACCATGGTGGACTATGTATGTGCCCAATTTCTAGATGCAGTAGTCAAACTCTAGTGGCAACGTAGTTTCTAGCACACCAGAGCTTCTGTACTTCTCCCTATGAGATTTATTTATGATTGTTGCTGACATTACCTTGAATAGTTTGTTGACGAATGCCTTCATGAAACATCCACTTTGAAGGGTGTGTTAATCTGATCCTATGTTCTTGGCTGGTATTTGGTGTCTGGCCAGGCAACACTATATATTTCTAACAAGAGTACTAAATCTCTTGGGATAACACTTCCCATAAAACAACCGTTTACTATGTGCTCTCCAAGTGTGCTTATTCTGTCTTGTAAAAAAACCATTATAGCATTTTAATTGTTAAGATGTAAACTGAATGAAGCAATATTAGCAAACTTTGCTTTGATATCCACAAACTTTTGCATAATCGATGTCATGAAGCAAAAAAAAAAATGTTATAACCGATGGAAGCCTATAAACAACCTAATCACATAGTCTAAACACCGTGGCATGTAATTTTCTTTTGTTCATATTTTAAAACTTTGGTCTAAAATAGGAGCAAGGAATTTGATATGCGAGTAGATTCATTAACGCACGATTTTAGTGCGATAATCAGTGTCTTTGCCATGGCAAAATGTGGTTAGGTTAGTGGGCCCGACAGATATAGAAGAATGTATAGTAGTTGGAATGTAGGACCGAGCTTAGCTCAGTTTTTTTTATTTTCTTCAGTGAACAGTTCCTGCATCGCATACACTTCTCAACCCAGTCTGGTTGAGTAAAAACAGGCCCTAATATGCCATCTACAAGTTGTTTGGTTGCCTGTATCTAGTGTCCTTGTATTAGGTAATACGCAAGTGCACTTTGTTTGGTTGCCTGCATTGGCCCAAGCGGCACATGAACATGAGTTTGGTTGCATACGGCGTACATGTTGTGCTTACCTTGTACCCTAATTGATGAGCTTACCCACAATGATCACACCTAGCGCACCAACGCCACAACACAACAATGGCGATGAACTGGGCAAAGATGATGAAATTCTTCAGTTTCAGCCCGAACTGAGGATCCACATTGACACCTCCAGCCTTGCCACTGTCAACACTGTTGCGTTCGTGCTTTCGCACCCAGTCAGAGTAAGCTTGTTCTACTCCCTGCCTAGTCTTGAACCCTCTATGGTTGATGTTGTTATACGATGCCACTTGTGCACTGGCTTCTTCCCATGAACTGTAAACCCCTGGAGCCTTACCGGTGAACATGGCATACCACTTGTCCTAGCAATGCACAAGAGCAAGAGTTGAAGTAGCAAATTAGTGGAGCACACAAGTAGCAATCAAAGTAGCACACAAACAACAACGGAGCAGAAGAGAAGAAGTAAAGCATGCATGATCATACGACATAGCAAGTTCTACCTAGCACTACCTTGGGTTAACCTACCACCACATCCAAAAGAGGGTGTCGTCCTACCACCGCAAGTTCACTATCAGCTTGAGGGGTTAGTATATACCACCTCACCAAAATATACAGACCATCAAATAGTTTTTCAGCCCTAGCTACACAAAATGTACATCGTCATCGTCATCGTCGTCGTCGTCGCCCACAGCCATCGCCGTCAAGGATCATGCACGCTCACAGGCAGCACTACGCTAGTAGTAGTGCTTGCCCAACCAGCTCTTGAGCCACAACACCATGTGAGCGTCTGCCATGGCAACAAACCCAACACCCTGGGCCTTGTTGTCAAGCAGGTGGCTGAGAGCTGCCATGAGAGCCTCGTTGCTGATGTCATCTTGGGTCATGGCAGCGTCATACATGTCAGGGTGGATGTCGAGGGGCTTGCACTCCCTGATGGTTGTTGCCACCTCCTTCACCATCTCAGTCACACTGCAAAAGACATTGATCTCCTCCTCCATCAGGCCTCCTCTCTTCCTCTTCCTATCATGGACGGGATCAAATGGCTTGTCAGGGCCATCAAGGACCTCGACGTCCAAGGTCCCAGGGAAGTCTGGCATGGGAGAACCAAGAGGCTCCCCCGAGCCCATGCATGCTTCCCAGTTGCCAGCCCGAAGGAGAAGATGTGCTGCATCTAGCTATAGTTTTGTACATGTGTGTTGAGGAACTCAGCGTCCCTTGGGTGGTCCTAAGAATAAAATACAAGTGTTGTTAGTTGCGATTAGGAGTAGGCAATGGTGGACAGTATGAAAAGGAAGAGGGCTATGAGCTAACCGCGACATGGCCGGCGTAGTGCTCTGCCTCCAGAACTATGAAGCAAGTGTTCTCTTCCCATGAGGCGCCGCTAAGGTCTCTCAGCTTGGACACTTGGATCCATCAACCTCTTCACTTCCTCGGGTGGTTGTACACCTGGGTGGCAGACACCTCCTTCCCACAAAACTCGAATACCTGCTTCGCAACGGTGTTCAAGTGCACCTCCTTGAAGCCCTTGTCAGTCCTAACTCCACTAGAGATGAGCTCACACATCTTGTTCATCACGAACGTGGACATGAACGGCTGCCATTTCATGTTGTTCGACCTACCATCCTTCTTTTCCTTTGCTGTTGCTACCTTGAGTGCAGCGGCAGCAGCAGCAGCAGGAGTTGGCTCAACGAGCACTACTGGCACATAAAGGGAATCAAACGCGAATACCTCTGAATCAGGTGCCATCTCGGACATAGGCTGCGAGTCCTCGACAAACGATGGAGCTAATTGGCTGTCAGACAGGACAAGGGCCTGACTAAGATCTTGCGTCTGCGTGGTCATGTCCTACAATCGTAGCACGCATTGACAATAAGCATAGCACACAACATACCGGACAATCCATGAAAGCAGGAGCATACATGTACATGGTTCATCACTATCATAGCAAGCGCATGCTTCATCATTATCATACTAAGCACATAGGGTTCATCGCTATCATACTAAGCATACTGGACAATCTATGAGCACGAACATACATCTACAAAACAACATGCTACAAATAGACCACCCATAGCTACAAATCACAGATCTAAGCACGAATCAACACAAGCACAAGGTTCAACTTCAAACTCTTTTACTAATCTAGCCTACCACATGCTTGAACATCTAGCCCTACCACAAATTGCAACCGCAGCATAGCAATGAACCATATGAGCTCACAGATCAGACCACTAATCAACCATGCATCTAGATCAAACCCTAGCTGCAACTCAGATCTAGCTAGAAGGAACAGAGAGAAAGGGGGATTGAACTCACAGAGGCCATGGCTGCAGCTCGAGGACGAGAGGGGACGGTCGTAGAAGATCAACGCCGACCGGTGAAGGAGCGCCGACGTCGTGGACCGCCGGCCGATGAAGATGCGTCGCTTACCTGCTCATCGGTGCCGATGCGCGTCGGCGGGAAAGCTCGAACGGAGGGAGAATGGTGGTGGGAGTTGGGGCGGTGAGGGAGGGGGCTAAATAGGGGTGGACTCGGCGGGAGGTGAGCCGAAATCCTCCCGCCGATTTTTCGGCGACGCAGGCGAGCTCGCGCCATCTCCCTGGTCGCACGAGGAGAGAAGCGCGTCGCCCTCCCCTACCTCGCCCGAGCCAGGCTCGCCAGCTACTGCCGATTCAGGCGTTTCCCCTGGGCCTAGCCTGGAACTGCTTTAAGTTCCATGCGATGCGGGCCGCATAGTAAACGCAGGCAACCAAACGGGGCAAGTTCTTCCCGCGTGGGCCAGGCTGGACCATATGCAGGCAACCAAACACGCCCTTAGCTTAGACAATTGGCATGACAGCTTTGGCTCAATTTTTATTTTATTTTTGGCATGACAGCTCCTTTTCCCGCATTTGATTATTCCCTTTAGATGCTTTTCCCGCCTTTGAGTTTCTTTTATTTTTTTGAGTGGATTCCGCCTTTGAGAAAAGTGGAAGGCTGCAGAGTGCAGAGCACGCACTGCGGGCTTCAATCAATCCTATCGGGCCTTTGGCGTTGGTCTAGTCACTGACCTCACACGCCGCACCAGGAGAAATGTCAACGGCCAGCTTCCGCTTCCGCCGCCGCCTCCCCCGCCCGCCGCGGCCGGCGCTGGAGGACGATGACCTGCTCTCCGAGATCCTCCTCCGCCTCCCCTCGCAGCCGTCCTCCCTCCCGCGCGCCTCCCTCGTCTGCAGGCGCTGGCACAGCCTCGTCTCCGACCCCGCCTTCCGCCGCCGCTTCCGCGTCCACCACCACCGCGGCCCTCCCCTCCTCGGCTTCTTCGACGACCACCACAGGAACATCTTCCAGCCGGCGCTGGGCGCCCCCGACCGCCTCCCCCGCGGCCTCTTCTCCCTGGAGCTCGACGGCAGCTACACGACCCTCGGATGCCGCCACGGCCTCGCGCTCTTCTTCTTCCCGGTCTCTCTCCAGGTCCTCGTCTGGGACCCCGTCGCCGGCGACCAGCACCGCCTGCCCGTCCCCGCAGAGTTCCGCCTGGACCTGGTGGTGGACAGCGGGGCGGTGCTTCGCGCTGCCGCTGCAGGAGACGTCGGCGACCACTTCCAGGTCGTCCTGGTAGGCAGCGACCCCAAGCAACCCAGAAGAGTGCTCGCCTGCGTCTACTCGTCGGAGACCGGCGCATGGGGCGATTTCATCTTGGCGCCGATTTCATCCGAGACTTTCTTTTTTACAGGCAAGCCTGCAGTGCTGGCCGGGGATTGCCTTCACTGGTCGGTTGCCGCCCCAGGTTCAGGTTCAAGAAGTATCCTCAAGTTTGATTTGGATAGGCAGAGCCTAGCCATGGAATTGCTGCCAGGGGACATGTATACCCCGGGCAGTCCCGCGTTCACGGTCACCCGAGGAGAGGGTGGTCGGATGGGTTTCCTTTTCTTGTCAGGCTTTACCGCCCAACTATGGAGTACGGTGACCGATTGCGATCGTGCCGAAATATGGGAGCCGGGAAGAATTATCAAACTGGACAAGTTACTTCGACTACATTCAAAGAAAGATCCCCCGCACATGATAGGGTATGCGGAGGATAACAATGTGGTGTTCCTCTGGACAGTTGTTGGTGTCTTCATGGTCCATCTTGAGTCATTGCAGTTCAAGAGGATCTCCAAGGCCACCATCGGATCTCACTATCATTCATTCGAAACTGTCTATACTCCAGGTACTAGTAGCATGCCTTTTACATTGTGAGTAGAACAAAGCCGCGTTATTTTTTCATAATTGGCTGATTAAATGCTGTTGATGCCTCATATTTATTTGACCTTTTCTTTGCAATGTCATTGGTCGTTTGATTTCTTATGTTTGTATAACAGGCACTAGTGGTGGAAAAAGGCAAGCAGAAGTTCTCAGGCATTCGTGGTGGACGCGATGTAGACAATACATAAGACAGTTACTCTCTTAGATATGCTGTTGTGATGTATTGCTTGAGAAGGTAAGCTTATATTCTGCATGCAAGTTGAGGTATCTGAACTGTTCTTTTATGAAAACAAGCTGGTAGATTGTCCAGTTGCGATCGGTTTGAGTGATAATTAGGATTTGAGCGAGCGTGATCTGGTTACATGAGTGAAATCTCCTGGTATAATGAGTATATTCATGTTCCCTTCATACAGATTTCTGAATGGACCAAATAATATCCTTTGTACTGAAATTTCTTTTGGCATAAAAAATTTCGATGGACCAAAAGGATCGTATATGTTTGCATTCCTTATCATTTTTCTCTCATAGATTCACATTTTTCTTTAGGTTTTTAATATAGTATAAGTACATCTGGATTAACAAATCTTCATGAAAGAAATGCCTAATGGCTATAAATGCCGCTTGACTGAAGATCTAAAAAAATGTCAGTTGCCATATCTGCTTGCAAACTGTACCATTTGAAGTACAACAAAGGCAATTCTGCATTATTAAATAGTACTACTGCCTACTAGCATTATTATTCCTTATTCCCCTGAAATTGGTTTGGTGATGGTAAATTTTTTATAGCCTCATCTAGCTAACAAATCTCGAGTATAGGAATGCCTAATAAGCTATATAGGCAACATGGCTTCAAATACACTAAAACTCGAACAGCTAGATCAGTAAGCCTTTCTTGCCCCATGGGCCATGCATTGGTGAAAATCTGTGGATGAACAGCGCCTAATCTTCAGTGGAGAATCAGATTTTGGTTGTGCCCTTGGATGCTATATCCTCCTTTATCTTAGCTTCTGGTGGCCTATGTTTGCGTTGATTATATTACATTATAATGGGCGAGTGTTTTGTCTCCCTCTCTCTTTTTGTTTTGTTGTTGCTATAGTTTGGTTAGCACGGCTTCGAGCTGATTGAAGTTGCTACTATTGTGACCACACTCCCCTTCTAATCGTATATATGCACCAAGCCATTCGATGTATAAAGTATTTTGGTTCCCCCTGTTATCTGTGTTTGGCACTTTGGCTGAAAGCATATGCGTGTAGCATATATTTGGTTTACCTCCTTCTTTGAATTGCTTGCTGTCAGTTTGTTGGTGTTGGAGACTGAAAACCATGGTTTTATATAATTTTTGTAGTATGAAAGCTTTATGTAGATGTATCTCAGAAATAAGCCTTTATTCATAGAGAATCGCCACCACTCCAAAACTGCAGGGATGATTTTTCACACATGTAGTTATGAGTGGAAATAAATTTGGAGCAGAGAAAAATTAAAAAATATATATGGCCAGTGTGCCCTTTCACCTTACCACTCGCTGCCTCTTTTTCAGGTCAGCGGTATGAGGCTTGGAGTGTGCTGCTAGAGGGTTTGACTGATAACCACTTTGTAGTTATGAAAACTCAGTTGTGGATGTTCTCACCATGCATCCCCGTTGTGTTAGTATATATAATATGGGTGTTACACATATTTTGATGTACCTGTGAGAGTAGTATAGATGTATGTAACACAAACATGTTGTGTTCTTATATACGCGGTGCTAATCAGATTTCTCATATGTACCATGTAAGGTTTGGTTGAACTGCGAATGCGTGTGCAAGTAAGTGTAGATCCTGCAGGGAATATGGAGTAGTAAGCAAGGGCGTTGCCTGTGATACCTGCCTGGATTGATATAGAAAGCTTGTCATGGGGTTCCAGTTCGATGCCCAGGACCGCTGCTGTCAGGGCGCACCGGAGCAGCTCAAGCTCATTGCAAAGTTCAATCTGGATGTACTGTGTTTCTAGACTGAATATACTCTTCTTTCAGACTAGACATACTCTGTTTCTGTACTGAATGTACTCGGTTTTCAGACTAAGAGTGGTCTGATAATTCATCATCATTGTTCCCGAAACTTGGACAAGATTAAACATGACAGAAATACCTGACACACACATCACGAGATAGAGTAAGGGCCTGTTTTGATCTCCTCCCGCTCCTAGCTTCTCAAAATTCTGGAGCGAAGCCGAGCCGAACGATTTAGCCCCGAGAAGCTGGCTTCGGGAAGCTGTGATCGATCGCAGTGTTAAAATCTGAAGCGAGGTCGGCCCAGCTCCACAAAAACGAAAAGATGAAGTTCGATGATATTACGGCAGAACTGCCACCGCTAAAGAAAAGACGCTCGTAAGGAAAACGAATCGGTACGTAAAGAAAACTGTTCGCTCTCCTCTCTCCCTCGAAATGGGCTGTTCAAGTCGGCCCGAATGCCTCCGAACAGGCCAGATTTTGGTTAGCTGGACTGCCAGCCAATGGAGCGCTCGAAAGAAGCTATCCATCGAGCCGAACTATCGTGATCGCCAGGTAGAGTAGAAGCTAGCGTGAGAAGCTGGTTTTTAAGAAGTTTTGTGAAGTTGGAGGAGATCAGAACAGGCCCTAAATGGCATAATTCTCATGATGGGAACTTGGCAAAGATCAAACGGTTCACATGCTCAAGCACTGGAGCGACTCGAAGACACACCATCGTCAGCGCCTGTCCCTCATCAGAGCAGGACAAACCTTGTTGTACTAGGCAACAGGAAGTCGTCAGGTTAAGACCCCAAAGGACCACCGCACCAGCATATCAACCATCGTCGATTAAGAGAAGCGTAGATCGAAAGAATCCAACCTGTAGATACATGAATGCAGATGAATATAGACCAGATCCAAGTAAATCCACTGAAGACAAAACACCAAACGAATACCGCAAGAACAGTCGGAGACAAATTATCTTTAACTAATCAAAAAGAAAACAAACTCAAGATTTATTACATTTATTAATACATACTAAGCTCCATTGATTTGGAGCTTCTTGATGTGTCGGTGCCTATGGGGACACTATCGGGTCCATCTGTAAGTGTGCATCGTTAGTTAAGTGTTTGGGGTTTTTTTCCTTCCATTTTTACTTTTATTTTTAATCATTTTGAATTCATGAATGTTGATTAAAATTTGTGAAATTTTAAAAACTTTAAATATTTTTTAAAAACTTTAAATATTTTTTAAAATTTATGAACATTTTTCCAAATTCATAAACATTTTTAACATATATTTTAAAGTTCACAATCAATTTTAAAGTTAATGAACATGTTTTTAGTTTGAGATTTTTAAAAATTCTCAAATGTTTTCAAAATCCATGGATATTTTTTTGAAATTCATGAACATTTTAAAGAAATATATTGTTTTTAATCAGCAAAAATATTAAAATCCATGAACATCTTTTTATTCAATGATTTGTTCTCAAATGAAAACCGTTAGCTGATTTTTTTCCAAACTAGCAGCGGAGCGAGCGAAAAAGATCTAAACAAGTGAGTGGAGCAGGGAGCCGAGCTGAGCGAGCAAGAGCTTCGTGCGCCAGCCCATGTGAGCGTCATAACAACAATTCTACAATTTCAACGTGGAATAGAGGAGCTCTCAAGTGGCACACATTATACATGCAAAGCAGTATTGATTGTAAACATGTATATATACTAGTAGTTGGGGCGCATCATTGTGGGCTGCCTAGGATGAAGCTGTGTGCTCGTATCCGTCACCTCTATCTCGGAGAAAAAAGAAAAAAATCGTCACGTTCATCTTAAAATAAATACTTTCCTCACCTCATGAAAAACCTTTCTAAAAAAGTCTCCTCCATCTCAAAAAACTTCCTCCGCTCATCCAACCAGCGAATGCCACGTGGCATAGTCCACCTGTCACTTCCATCTAAGAAACAAAGAAAAACCTTTCTAATAGAAAATCTCATCTCCATCTTATCTTCAAAAAAGGTTCTCACCCCATCCAACCGGTGGGCGCCACATGGCATAACACACCGGTCACCTCTTCTTTCGCCCTTAATGGTTTAATGCTTCGCTTTGACACACGTGTGCGCGCGCACACACACGCACACAAACAACCAATGCCTTTTTTCAGGGTACACATGCACATGACACATCCCTCTTAGGGCCTCTCCAATGCCGACCCGCAAACCTCTCACATGCGTGCGGACCGCGTTGTCTGGATAGTGGAAGCAATCCAACGCGGGTCTGTATCGGTCCGCAGGGCAGTCCAGACGTAATTTCTCCCACAAACCAGAGACAAATGTTGGGGAGGGGGGATTTGCGGGAGTAAGTACCGATCCTACGCCCTCTTCTGACCCCCTGGCCCACCAAAATCCCTCTTCCCTTGCCCGCGCGTTCCCGCCCGGTGCCAGCTGCCTGCATTCATGCCGCTGTAGAGCGCGCCGCTCAACATTGAAGACGACTCAGGGCAGACACGACCTCTCACTGCCTCCGCCATTGAAGCAGCGGGCCAGCCGAGGGCGCCGCCCGTGACACGTCTTCGGTGTCCGTGCATGTTTAATACTAGAGACGTGTGGCTGGACGAGACGGGACATATATCTACCACGCCCGTTTAATGCCGTTGTTCGTTCGTATGCCGCCATTAAGCATGCTCGGCGGCTGAGAAACCCACTCCGGCGCCGTGCATTGATGCACCCGGACGCCTGGTCTCATCGGAATCTCTATATAAAGGCGGCCACACCCGGTTAACTCCATACCACAAGCCCCTCCCTATCCTTCTCCCTTACACTGCATCTGCCATGACTGCAGGCAGCGAAGCTATGTGGGAGAGCCTTTCCACGGAGATGAAGCACGCCGTGGTCGCCCTGGCCGCCAGCTGGCAGAGCCGCTGTGCCAGGCGGATCAAGGTTGGCTTGCCGGCCAGCTCGCCCGAGGTTTCCGATGACGAGGACGAGACTGCTACTGAGCAGCGGTAGGATTTTCCCCAAAGAGGAAGGATGAAGCAATATAGTAGCTAATAAGTATTTCTCTCAGTGAGAACCAAGATTATCGAACCAATAGGAGAACCACGCAAATTCTAATGAGCATCACCTGCACACATAAGAGTAAATAGTTGCACCCAACACCGCCAAGAGGGTTGTCAATCCCCTTGAACTCGTTGCTTGCAAGGATTAAATCTGGTAGTGGTAGATATATAAATTGAAAAGTAAATAAAAAGAGTAAAATTACAGCAAGGTATTTTTGGTTTTAGCAATATGATTAAGATAGACCTGGGGGCCATAGTTTTCACTAGAGGCTTCTCTCTCGAAACAGTACCATACAATGGGTAGACAAATTACTGTTGTCCAATTGATAGAAAAGCGCATAGTTATGATGTTATTCATGGCAATGATCACATATATAGGCATCACGTCCGTGAAAAGTAGACCGACTCTTGCCTGCATTTACTACTATTACCCCACCAATCGACCGCTATCCAGCATGCATCTATGGTATTAAGTTCATGACAAACAGAGTAACGCTTTAAGCAAGGTGACATCATGTAGACAGAATAAAACCAAGCAATATGATTAAACCCCGTCGTTTACACTTATTGGCAAAAATACAAATACGTGCCTCACTATACTTTCTGTCACTGGGTGAGGACACCGCAAGATTGAACCCACTACAAAGCACCTCTCCCGCTGAAGATAAATAAATCTAGTTACCCAAATCAAACGGATAGATCAGAGATAAATACAAAGCTATAATAATCATGCATAATAAAGTTCAGAAAAAACCCAATTACTTTCAATGAATAGCTTTTATGCATGATTATTATAGCTTAGTATTTCTACTCCGATCTATTGATTTGGTTTGGCCAACTATATTGATTTATGTTGCAATGGGAAGAGGCACTACAAGAATCAAGAACTCTGCCGTCAGCCATGGCTGACGGCAAAGGCATGCCAGTAGACGGCAACACGTCTGACTAAATAGGCTACAGCAAAGGCTTCTTTGTCGTTTGCTGGCGGACGACAAAGATGCAAAGGTCTTTGCCATCCGCCAACAGACGGCAAAGAGCCTGGACGACACACGTGTTAGCTTAGGTCCGTTAAGGGGTTAATGGCGTGCTTTGCCGTTCGCCAGCAGACTGAAGGAAATATTTCCTATAAAGTTATTATTTATTTCCTTAATTCATGATAAATGTTTATTATTCATGCTAGAATTGTATTAACCGGAAACTTAGTACATGTGTGAATACATAGACAAAACACATAGTCCCTAGTATGCCTCGACTTGACTAGCTCGTTAATCAAAGATGATTATGTTTCCTAACCATAGACATGTGTTGTCATTTGATGAACGGGATCACATCATTAGGAGAATGATGTGATGGACATGACCCATCCGTTAGCTTAGCATTATGATCATGTTAGTTTCATTGCTACTGCTTTCTTCATGACTTATACAAGTTCTTCAGACTATGAGATTATGCAACTCCCGAATACCGGAGGAACACTTTGTGTGCTACCAAACGTCACAAGTAAATGGGTGATTATAACGGTGCTCTCCAGGTGTCTCCGAAGGTGTTTGTTGGGTTGGCATAAATCGAGATTAGGATTTGTCACTCCGTGTTTCAGAGAGGTATCTCTGGGCCCTCTCGATAATACTCATCACTATAAGCCTTGCAAGCATTGTGACTAATGAGTTAGTTGCGGGATGAAGTATTACAGAACGAGTAAAGAAACTTACTGGTAACGAGATTGAACTAGGTATTGAGATACCAACAATCAAATCTCGGGCAAGTAACATACCGATGACAAAGGGAACAACGTATGTTGTTATGCGGTTTGACCGATAAAGATCTTCGTAGAATATGTAGGAACCAATATGAGCATCTAGGTTCCACTATTGGTTATTGACCGGAGATGTGTCTCGATCATGTCTACATAGTTCTCGAACCCGTAGGCTCCACAGGCTTAACGTTCGATGACGATTGGTATTATGAGTTTATGTGATATGTTGTACCGAAGATTGTTCGGAGTCCCGGATGTGATCATGGACATGACGAGGAGTCTCGAAATGGTCAAGACATAAAGATTTATATATTGGATGACTATATTCGGACACCAGAAGTGTTCCGGAGAAGTTTCGGATATAATTGGAGTGCCGGAAGGGTTATCGGAACCACCGGAGAAGTAATGGGCCTTATTGGGCCTAGGGGAGAGAGAGAGGGGTGGCCAGGGGCTGGCTGTGCGCCCCCCATGGGCCTAGTCTGAATTGTACTAGGGGAGGGGCGGTGCCCCCTCCTTCCTTCTCCTCCCCCTCCTTCCTTCTTCTCCTAGTAGGACTAGGAAAGGGGGGAGTCCTACTCCTACTAGGAGGAGGATTTCTCCCCCCTTGGCGCGCCTATGAGGGGCCGGTCGGCCTCCCCTCTCCTTCTTTATATACGGGGGAAGAGGGCACCCCAAAGACACACAAGTTGACAATTGTTTTAGCCGTGTGCGGTGCCCCCCTCCACAGTTACACACCTCAGTCATATCGTCGTAGTGCTTAGGCGAAGCCCTGCGCCAGTAACTTCATCATTATCGTCACCACGCCGTCATGCTGACGAAACTCTCCCTCGACCTCAACTGGATCAAGAGCTCGTGGGACGTCACCAAGCTGAACGTGTGCAAATCGTGGAGGTGCCGTATCTTCGGTGCTAGGATCGGTTGGATTGTGAAGACGTAAGACTACATCAACCGCGTTGTCATGACGCTTCCGCTTTCGGTCTACGAGGGTACGTGGACACACTCTCCCCTCTCCTTGCTATGCATCACCTAGATAGATCTTGCGTGATCGTAGGAATTTTTTTGAAATTACTGCGTTCCCCAACAGTGGCATCCGAGCCAGGTCTATGCGTAGATGTTATATGCACGAGTAGAACACAAAGAGTTGTGGGCGATAATAGTCATACTGCTTACCAGCATGTCATACTTTGATTCGGCGGTATTGTTGGATGATGCGGCTCAGACCAACATTACACGTACGCTTATGCAAGACTGGTTCTACCGATGTGCTTTGCACATAGGTGGCTGGTGAGTGTCCGTTTCTCCAAATTTAGTTAAGTCGAGTGTGGCTACGCCCGGTCCTTGTTGAAGGTTAAAACAACACACTTGACGAAAAATCGTTGTGGTTTTGGTGCGTAGGTAAGAACGGTTCTTGCTAGAAGCCCGTAGCAGCCACATAAAACTTGTAACAACAAAGTAGATGACGTCTAACTTGTTTTTGCAGGGCTTGCTGTGATGTGATATAAATTGTTGTATGAGATGATCATGTTTTGTAACAAAGTTATCGGCAACTGGCAGGAGCCATATGGTTGTCGCTTTATTGTATGCAATGCAACCGCCATGTAATTGTTTTACTTTATCACTAAGCGGTAGCGATAGTCGTAGTAACAATAGTTGGCGAGACGACAATGAGGCTACGATGGAGATCAAGGTGTCGCGCCGGTGACGTTGGAGATCATGACGATGCTTCGGTGATGGAGATCATGAGCACAAGATGATGATGGCCATATCATATCACATATTTTGATTGCATTTGATGTTTATCCTTTATGCATCTTATTTTGCTTAGAACGCCAGTAGCATTATAAGATGGCCCCTTACTAAATTTCAAGGTACAAGTGTCTCCCTGAGTATGCACTGTTGCTACAGTTCATCGTGCCGAGACACCACGTCATGATCGGGTGTGATAAGATCTACGTTCACATACAACAGGTGCAAGCCAGTTTTGCAAACACGAAATACTCGGGTTAAACTTGACGAGCCTAGCATATGCAGATATGGCCTCGGAACACTGAGGCCGAAAGGTCGAGCGTGAATCATATAGTAGATATGATCAACATAATGATGTTCACCATTGAAAACTACTCTATCTCACGTGATGATCAGACATGGTTTAGTTGATTTGGATCATGTTATCACTTAGATGATTAGAGGGGTGTCTATCTAAGTGGGACTTCTTAAGTAATATGATTAATTAAACTTTAATTTATTATAAACTTAGTACCTGATAGTATTTTGCATGTCTATGTTATTGTAGATCAATGGCCCGTGCTGCCGTTCTTTTGAATTTTAATGTGTTCCTACAGAAAGCTAAGTTGAAAGATGATGGCAGCAACTACACGGATTGGGTCAGTAACTCGAGGACTATCCTCATTGCTGCACAGAAGAATTACATCCTGGAAGCACCGTCGGGTGCCAAGCCTGCTACAGATGCTACTGATGATGTTAAGAACGTCTGGCAGAGCAAAGCAGATGACTACTTGATAGTTCAGTGTGCCATGCTTTACGGCTTAGAATCAGGACTTCAAAGATGTTTTGAACGCCATGGAGCATATGAGATGTTCCAAGAGTTGAAGTTAATATTTCAAGCAAATGCCCGAGTTGAGAGATATGAAGTCTCCAACAAGTTCTACAGCTGAAAAATGGAGGAGAATAGTTCTGTCAGTGAACACATACTCAAAATGTCTGGGTACCATAATCACTTGACTCAACTGGGAGTTGATCTTCCAGTTGATTGTGTCATTGACAGAGTTCTTCAATCATTGCCACCAAGCTATAAAGGCTTCGTGATGAACTATAATGTGCAAGGGATGAACAAGACTATTCCCGAGCTCTTCGCGATGCTAAAGGCCGCGGAGGCAGAAATCAAAAAGGACCATCAAGTGTTGATGGTCAATAAGACCACTAGTTTTAAGAAAAAGGGCAAAGGGAAGAAAGGGAACTTCAAGAAGAACGACAAAAAGGTTGTTGCACAAGAGAAGAAACCGAAGTCTGGACCTAAGCCTGAAACTGAGTGCTTCTACTGCAAATGGACCGGTCATTGTAAGCGGAACTGCCCCAAGTATTTGGCGGATAAGAAGGATGGCAAAGTGAAAGTTATATTTGATATACATGTTATTGATGTGTACTTAACTAATGCTCGCAGTAGCGCCTGGGTATTTGATACTGGTTCTGTTTCTCATATTTGCAACTCGAAATAGGGGCTACGGATTAAGCGTAGATTGGCTAAGGACGAGGTGACGATGCGCGTGGGAAATGGTTTCAAAGTCGATGTGATCGCGGTCGGCACGCTGCCTCTACATCTACCATCGGGATTAGTTTTAGACCTGAATAATTGTTATTTGGTGCCTACGTTGAGCATGAACATTATATCTGGATCTTGTTTAATGTGAGACGATTATTCATTTAAATCAGAGAATAATGGTTGTTCTATTTATATGAGTAATATCTTTTATGGTCATGCACCCCTGCTGAGAGGTCTATTTTTGTTGAATCTCGATAGTAGTGATACACATATTCATAGTGTTGAAGCCAAAAGATTGAAGTTTAATACTGATACTGCAACTTATTTGTGGCACTGCCGTTTGAGTTATATCGGTGTAAAGCGCATGAAGAAACTCCATGCTGATGGACTTTTGGAATCACTTGATTATGAATCACTTGGTACTTGTGAACCGTGCCTTATGGGCAAGATGACTAAAACTACGTTCTCCAGAACAATGGAACGAGCTACTGACTTGTTGGAAATAATACATACCGATGTATGCGGTCCAACGAGTATTGAGGCTCGTGGTGGGTATCATTATTTTCTTACCTTCACAGATGATTTGAGTATATATGGTTATATCTACTTAATGAAGCATAAGTCTGAAACATTTGAAAAGTTCAAAGAATTTCAGAGTGAAGTGGAAAACCATTGTAACAAGAAAATAAAGTTTCTACGATCTGATCGTGAAGGAGAATATTTGAGTTACGAGTTTGGTCTTCATTTGAAACAACATGGGATAGTTTCACAATTAACGCCACTTGGAACACCACAGCGAAATGGTGTGTCCGAATGTCGCAACCGTACTTTATTAGATATGGTGTAATCTATGATGTCTCTTACTGATTTACCGCTATCATTTTGGGGTTATGCTTTAGAGACGGCTGCATTCACTTTAAATAGGGCACCATCAAAATCTGTTGAGACGACGCCTTATGAACTATAGTTTGTCAAGAAACCAAAGTTGTCATTTTTTAAGTTTGGGGTTGTGATGCTTATGTGAAAAAGCTTCAACCTGATAAGCTCGAACCCAAATCGGAGAAGTGCATCTTCATAGGATACCCAAAGAAAACTGTTGGTAGAACTTCTATCACAGACCCGAAGGCAAAATCTTTGTTGCTAAGAATGGATCCTTTCTAGAGAAGGAGTTTCTCTAGAAAGAAGTGAGTGGGAGGAAAGTAAAACTTGATGAGGTAACCATACCTTCTCCCTTATTGGAAAGTAGTTCATCACAGAAATCAGTTCTAGTGATTCCTACACCAATTAGTGAGGAAGCTAATGAAGATAATCATGAAGCTTCAGATCAAGTTACTACCGAACCTCGTAGGTCTTCCAGAGTAAGAGCCGCACCAGAGTGGTAAGGTAATCCTATTCTGGAAGTCATGTTACTATACCATGATGAACCTACGAACTACGAGGAAACGATGATGAACCCAGATTCTGCGAAATGGCTTGAGGCCATGAAATCTGAGATGGGATCCATGTATGAGAATAAAGTGTGGACTTTGGTCGACTTGCCCGATGATCGGCAAGCCATAGAAAATAAATGGATCTTTAAGAAGAAGACCGACGCAGACGGTAATGTTACTATTTACAAAGCTCGACTTGTTGCGAAAGGTTTTCGACAAGTTCAAGGAGTTGACTATGATGAGACTTTCTCACCTGTAGCGATGCTTAAGTCTGTCCAAATCATGTTAGCAATTTCTGCATTTTATGATTGTGAAATTTGGCAAATGGATGTTAAAACTGCATTCCTGAATGGATTTCTGGAGGAAGAGTTGTATATGATGCAACCGGAAGGTTTTGTCGATCCAAAGGGTGCTAACAAAGTATGCAAGCTCCAGCGATCCATTTATGGACTGGTGCAAGCCTCTCGGAGTTGGAATAAACGTTTTGATAGTGTGATCAAAGCATATGGTTTTATACTGACTTTTGGAGAAGCCTGTATTTACAAGAAAGTGAGTGGGAGCTCTGTAGCATTTCTAATATTATATGTAGATGACATATTGTTGATTGGAAATGATATAGAATTTCTGGTAGCATAAAGGGATACTTGAATAAGAGTTTTTCTATGAAAGGCCTCGGAGAAGCTGCTTACACATTGGGCATCAAGATCTATAGAGATAGATCAAGACGCTTAATTGGACTTTCACAAAGCACATACCTTGATAAAGTTATGAAGAAGTTCAAAATGGACCAGTGAAAGAAAGGGTTCTTACCACTTACAAGGTGTGAAGTTGAGTCAGACTCAATGCCCGACCACTGCAGAAGATAGAGAGAAAATGAAAGTCATTCCCGATGCTTCAGCCATAGGTTCTATCATGTATGCAATGCCGTGTACCAGACCTGATGTATGTCTTGCAATAAGCATAGCAGGGAGGTACCAAAGTAATCCCGGAGTGGAGCATTGGATAGCGGTCAAGAACATCTCGAAATACCTAAAAAGGACTAAGGATATGTTTCTCGTTTATGGAGGTGAAAAAGAGCTCGTCGTAAATGGTTACGTCGAGGCAAGCTTTGACACTAATCTGGATGACTCTAAGTCGCAAACTGGATACGTGTTTTTATTGAATGGAGGAGCTGTCAGTTGGTGCAGTTCCAAGCAGAGCGTCGTGGCGGGATCTATGTGTGAAGCGGAGTACATTGCTGCTTCGGAAGTAGCAAACGAAGGAGTTTGGATGAACGAGTTCATATCCGATCTAGGTGTCATACCTAGTGCATCGGGTCCAATGAAAATCTTTTGTGACAATAATGGTGCAATTGCCTTGGCAAAGGAATCCAGATTTCACAAGAGAACCAAGCACATCAAGAGATGCTTCAATTCCATCCGTCATCAAGTGTCGGAAAGGGACATAGATATTTGCAAGATACACACGAATCTGAATGTTGCAGACCCGTTGCCTAAGCCTCTTCCACGTGCAAAACATGATCAGCACCAAAGCTCCATGGATGTTAGAATCATTACTATGTAATCTAGATTATTTACTCTAGTGCAAGTGGGAGACTGAAGGAAATATGCCCTAGAGGCAATAATAAAGTTATTATTTATTTCCTTAATTCATGATAAATGCTTATTATTCATGCTAGAATTGTATTAACCAGAAACTTAGTAAATGTGTGAATACATAGACAAAACATATAGTCCCTAGTATGCCTCTACTTGACTAGCTCGTTAATCAAAGATGATTATGTTTCCTAACCATAGACATGTGTTGTCGTTTGATGAACGGGATCACATCATTAGAGAATGATGTTATGGACATGACCCATCTGTTAGCTTAGTATTATTGTGACACCCTCGATTCAATCGTACACTAATCATACACGCAAATGTGTACGATCAAGATCAAGGACTCACGGGAAGATATCACAACACAACTCTAGACACAAATTAAAATAATACAAGCTTTATATTACAAGCCAGGGGCCTCGAGGGCTCGAATACATAAGCTCGAAAACACAAGAGTCAGCGGAAGCAACAATATCTGAGAACAGACATAAGTTAGACAAGTTTGCCTTAAGAAGGCTAGCACAAAAGCAACATCGATTGAAAAAGGCAAGGCCTCCTGCCTGGGAGCCTCCAAACTACCCCTGGTCATCGGCAGCCTCCACGTAGTAGTAGGCACCCTCAGTGTAGTAGCAGTCGTTGTCAAAGGTGGCATTTGGATCCTGGGCTCCACCATCTGGTTGTA
The DNA here is from genome assembly GCF_002162155.2 of Triticum dicoccoides. Taxonomy (NCBI): domain Eukaryota; kingdom Viridiplantae; phylum Streptophyta; class Magnoliopsida; order Poales; family Poaceae; genus Triticum; species Triticum dicoccoides. Next base: position 64,202,458 of record NC_041391.1, read on the forward strand.
GCATCCGGGAAGAATGGAAAGAGGTGGAAAAAGTGGAGCAAAGCAACCGTGAGTACTCATCCAAAGTACTCGCAAGCAAGGATCTACACTACATATGCAACATTATCAAAGAAAGGCTGTATATGTGGACTGGGCTGCAGAAATGCCAGATAGAGAGAAGGCCTAGTCCTATCGAAGACTACCATCTTCTGGAAACCACCATCTTGCAGCAAACATGAGGGAGTAAAGTAGCATAAAGTAAAGTAGTAGTAGTGTTATCAACCTCGGCCAGAGATCCTTTCTCGACTCCCTGCGAGAAAGCAATCCCAGAGCCATACTATCCAATTGTCATCACAATCCAATTCTCATCACCATCCAATTCTCATCACATGTATCCAGTTCTAGTTGTATCAATCAGGATACAACTCCGAGTGTCTGTTACCGTAGGACAGGCTATCAATAGATGTTTTCTTCCCTGCAGGGGTGCACAAACTTACCCACCACGCTCGATTAACTCCGGCCGGACACACTTTCCTGGGTCATGCCCGGCCTCGGCCAAACAATACGCCGCAACCCGACCTAGGCTTAATAGAGAGGTCAGCACGCCGGACTAAACCTATGCCCCCAGGGGTCATGGGCCATCTCCTCGGGAACTCCTGCACGTTGCGTACGCGACCGGTGAGAAGACCTAGCTACCTCCTTAAGAAAGGTAGGTGCTTACCAGTCCAACCCGGCGCGCGCCGCTCAGTCGCTGACGTCTATTAAGCTTCGGCTGATGTATACGACGCAGAACGCCCATACTATGCCCACGTGATGGTTAGTGCTATCAGGCCAGAGGCACCTCGGATCAAATATCCAAATCGTAGTGGATTAGGAACACACGGGTACGCCTCATATTCAACTCTCGGGTACCCTCCAGGTCAACCTGTCTCCACATCACTCGCAATTATGCTCGCACGGGTACCCCTCAGGGTCGACCCGTCTTTAGTAACATGGTTCAGTGTAAAGTCATAGTAATCGTAGTAATTGCGTGTCTAAACATCAAGGGGAAAACCCAAGGAATCACCCCCGATGAATTCCACTAGATGTAATCATCAAGGTGAATGTAAGAGGAATCACCCCCGAGGTTCACACTTGAGGGGTTGCACGACAGAGTCGTATCAGAAGTGGTTAAGGCGGAATCACCCTCTATAACCATGACCGAATAGCTACACTACAGGGTTAACATCAGAAGTGCTGTAGAGGTCTCACCCTCGACACTCGATAGTAACCCAGTAGTGTCGAGCAACTAAGGGGAAAGTGATGTGCGTTGTCGGGGCCTGGTCCTCGATCCCATTGATCGGGTCTTCAATGATGAAGCAGGGGCAACAAGGACAAGGTGGGATTCACTGATGGATCACTAACTAACCTATACTAAGCAGTTTAGGATAAGCAGGTAAGGTATAACAACAAATATAAAAGCAGGCTATGCATCAGAATAGGAGCAAAAAATAACAGTAGCAAAATCTAATGCAAGCATGAGAGATGGAATGGGCGAAATCAGAATGATCAAAGGGGGGGGGCTTGCCTGGTTGCTCTGGCAAGGAGGGGTCATCGTCGACGTAGTCGATCACAGGGGCAGCATCGGTCTCGGGGTCTACCGGAGAGAAGTGGGGGAAGAACAGTAAATATAAGCAAACAGATGCAACACTAAGCATGACATGACGATAAGCAGAACTAGGGTCGACCTAAAGTAGTACTACACGTTGCATACGGAGGGGATAAACATCCGAGGACGAATTCCCGACGTCTGGCGTTTTCCGAACAAATGAAAAGAGAGGGGACGGTTCCATGTTCAGCATGCTAGAGGCATGTGACAGATGAACGGACCGCGTATCCGGATTTGTTAGATTTTTCTGAGCAACTTTCATGTAGAAAACATTTTCATCCGAGTTACGGTTTATTTTCTATGATTAACCAAAGATTAAAGCATTTTCAGAAACTATTTAAAATAACAGAAAAGGGATTACTGCATCAGCATGACGTCAGCAATGCGTCAGCCGTCGGCTGGGCTGCAGGCTGGGTCAACTGACAGGTGGGACCAACTTGTCAGCCTCTCTGGGTTTAACAGAGGGTTTAACTAATCTAACAAAGGTAGTTAGGGGTGTGGGCCCCATTAGTCAGTGACTAGTTAAACTAACTAATTAAGTTCATTTATAAAATCATTTTAATTAGTTTAATTACGTGATGGGGCCTGCATGTCAGTGCCACTGGGCTGCCCAGTCAGCAGTGGACTGAGTGAACCCAGTCAACTAGGGCTCGTGGGGCCCGACGTTAGTGACCCGGAGGTGGGCCTGGCCGTGCCACGTCGGCACCATCGCTGGAGCAATGCTGACGAGGTGAAACACGGCGGCGCGACCATGGGGTTCGTCGGAAAACGACTATAGGGCACGGGGAAGAGCGCGGCTAGGCGCGTTCGAACGGCCACTCGACGCCGCGTCGTTTGGTGGTGGTGGCATCGTCGGACCTGGCCAGAAACATCGTCGGCGACGAGGTCCGCGGCGGTGCCTTCGGGCGCTCATTAGGGACGGCGCTAGGAGGCACGGGAGGGGGCATGCGCATGCGCGTTGGATCGGGCGTTCGACGCCGCGTCCATCTACGGCGGCGGCGCGGCCCGTAACTGGCTAGAACGACGACGACGAGAGGTCGGGCAGACGCCAGCGTTCGGCCGCGATCGGAAACGAGGCTAGAGGGCACGGGGAGGCACGAGCTCGAGCTCGTTGGGCTCATGGGAGCACGAGGAGCTCGATGCCGTGTCCAGGTGAGCGCGACAGGGGCTATGGCCATGACAGCGAGGCGATCCACGGCGACGGGCTCACGGCAGCGGCGATGAGGTAGCTACGACGCGCAAAGAGGCTAACGAAGGGGAGCAGGAGGCGGAGAAGCTCACCGCGTGGCTCACACGTAGGCCCGTGACGGTTTAGGAGCTGCAGGCTTCACCATAATCGACGACGACGCCGGCAACCGAAGAGAAAGAAGACAAAGGTGATCTCGCGTTGCAGAGTTGAGGAGCTCCAACGGGAGGCACTAGTCGATGGAGAGGGCGACGGTGGACCTCGTAGACGTGTCCACGAGGTGCGGGTGCGGCGGTGGTCGCGGCGGGGCGAAGTGGCCGGTGATGAGCGCGTCGTGGAGGTGGAGGGAAAGGGAATCTAGGGAGAACCCAGAGAAGAGTGGGGCAACAGAGGAGAGCAGGGGAGTGAGTGGGGCGCAGGGGAGAGGACCGAGGCACTGGGGTCTTATCCTCTCACGGCGATGCCTGCGAGGTGATTTGGCGGGGTCTTGCCCCTGTAGCGATGTGGTCGCTGGAACAGGGGAGACGACCCGAGAGGG
>NC_041391.1:64205932-64213281 GCF_002162155.2 Triticum dicoccoides
GGGGGGGGGGGTCGGCCCCTTTTCTTTTCCTGTTTTCCTCTTTTATTTAAAAATAAAGATAGAAAAAGATTATTTAGGGTAACCAAAAGAGCTAAGAAAAATGTGGGGCTTAGCTTATTAAATAGTTTGCATTTTTAGGCAGGTCCACAAATAGTTTGGAGGCCGGAGGAATCCATTTGTATTTTTCAGCAGTAAAATAGCACTTTAAAATGCTAAAATTGCATTCTAATAATTGCTATAGTCCATCTTAGCTCCTAGGTGATGTTGTTTTCCTTAATGATTAAATGTTATGGAATTTTGGCTAAATGATGAACTATTTTGCAGCAACTTTGGTGCAACTCCATATCTCACTTGCCAATTGAATATGATTTCAAAGTGGAATTTCAAACGAGATTTGAATCAAAGGTGGTCAACTCCTGATTAGCAAAATTATTAGCTTAATAACGGAGGGTTACTGTAGCATGACACTGGGGGTGTTACAAATCTCCTCCACTACAAGAAATCTCATCCCGAGATTTAAGTGGGGAAGTAGAGAGTAACTTCGGGAGAACTAACCCTTATGGGGTTAAATATCTGGTGAACAATTCAGGGAATGAGGCAGAAGTATCTCCCGAGTTGAAATTTAAGAAAACATCGAGAACAAAATATGAAGGTACAATAGGAAGCTTCAAGCGAATGCTCAAACGATCTATACCTGAACAAAGTGTGAGAAGGGGGGTTCTGAGCATCGGGAATAGATCATCTCTCGGAGGGTGGCTCGTGTCAACACACAAAGCCAAGAGCAAATGATACTTTGGAAAAAAGGATATACAGGAGAGTCAAGTTCCGATCCTGGGGAACTGTGGGTTATGGGCCCACCATGTGGGTTAAAAGTAGAAAGGGGGCCGATAGCAAGGCGTGTCAGATGATAGACTATCAGTTATGTTGTCAACAACGTTGGTACCAAGGGCGAGGGACGGAGAGAACTACTTTCCTGCTCGTTGAACGAGGCAGACCAATAGGCAAAGTTCTCGTCCATCGGTGGTTACCGGAAAGTCAACGGCAATAATAACAAGGTCTTACTGACAAATTGTACACCGATGTGTTTTCATAAGCAGGGAACTATTACTGCTTAGATCTCATAAACCACAAGAATGGTTAAACAAAACAATGGAAAGAAAAGGTGATCATTAGATTAATCAGAACATTGGAAAGGAAAATGTGTTTACACACTAGAATTGGGAGTATATCCTTCTCAAGGGGAAGCGGAGCAGGATATACATGATAAGACAACAAGTTCAAAAGCATTTAGATAAAGGGGGTGAGGGAAGAATCATGATATTACCCGTACAACAATGTTTGGATAATAGATCAAGAAACATTCGACAATGTGCTTCTAATGTTCTTGTTGATATTCGTAATACCTCAGTTATGCTTCGAGGTAGCATTAACAAGGCGTTACAAGTAGGGGTTGGAGTTGAAGATCACAAGAAATACTCAAGGAACAATTGCAGGAATAGCAAGGAGTCCAAGGTATAACCAAGACATGATCAACCATGTGTTGGAAAGAAGGCAAGAGGTGGTGGTCGATGATAACTCAAATCATCGAAGGTCAAGGATGGTATTTCTCCTCAAGAATTCGATTGATATCTTAGAACAAGGCAGCATATTGATGGTGATCACGACAAACTTTGTCGAGAGGCTCTATGAAGATGACATCGAGCAACAATGACATCAAGCAAAAGGAATGATGAAGCAAAGGCTATTGGAACCACGAATATGACGCAAGCTCGGATTCAAGCTGGTTGTTCAAGGTGGATAGATAATATGAGGAAGATCGATATAAGCTTCGCTCATCATCGAAAAGTTGTGCTCCGGGAATAAGGACCAGGTAGCACAGTTAAAATTAGCACGATAATGATATAGTCGATCAGGCTAGGAATGATGTGATGGCTTATAAAACTTCCCAATATCAGGTACTAGGTGTAATGTCGGAAGGTAAATTGGAGTAGAGGTTGGACGGGGGGAATGATTTGCACAGGATAAGTATTTTAACTTATCCGGTGAAAGGAATCAAGGAGGAAATATGGTCAGAACCACGATTGCAACAGATCAATTCATAGATACAAGATGAGCTTGTACCAAAGAAATAAATAATTTTACGAGCAACTTCCATGATAAGTTCTACATCGGGTCCATGGGCATGAACACAAAGTTCAAGGTCGACTCCCACTTATTCAATGCATAATCTTTCATTCACTTCTTTCCTTCGAAGAAGTTGTAGTGTTGAAATTTTATCTAGCAAAATATCAAAAGAGTATGACTCGTGAAAACCCTTGAGTTCACACGGATTAGGCAAAGCATAGGTTCAACCCATACAGGCATCTTAGGAACATATACCACGAATTTCAAGAATAAAATACGCAAGTGCGTAGGTAGAGCATGGTTGACAAAAGCAGGGGGTACAATTTACCAAAGGAACTATGTATCGGGAGAAGAACTCACAAGGTGATTGAATATGAAGGACATTGTCGGATAATAAACCAACATTGGATCTGGCGATCCACAATGGAGCTGAGGTGAGTATCGGTACCCAATCAGAGGAAGAAAGAAAGCAAAGGCATCAAATTATAGCAATATCTGGATAATCCAAAGCTTAAATACAAAAGAATTATATTTTCTGAATCAAGGGATCAGAAGCAATCACTATGATTAAGGATGGAAAAATTGAATAGACTTAGGGGTGCAATCGACGGAAATTTGATTGGTCGAGAACCAGCTCCTGTTCAAAACGATGTCTGAGCTGGAAGGATGAACTCTACAATTCGGTTGAAGATTGCGAGCAACCGTAACATATTGAATCAACGGACTCAAATGATAATGACAAAGGATGTCAATAAGATTACTAGACTTATGAGATTAACTGCAATGCAAGTAAGCAAGAATTTCGAGAGCAGAAGGCTCCTGAGGATTTTCGGAGGATCGAATGGTATTTCAAAGACTTTTGTGAAACACATGAACAACTGGAGGTGAGCGGATACCCGACAAGTGCGAGGATTTATCCGTAGAGGTATTCACGTGACAAAGAACTGCAACACAGTAGGCACAAAGTATTCTCGGGACAATAGAGAGTATTTCAGGGTATCTGGTAATAATAAGATCATCGGGGAATGATTGTATGAATAACGAATGTACGTGGTCATCCATAGGGGTTTGTCGATGAAAGGGAATTGCAAAAGCAATGGGCACAAGGGTCTCGGAAAAACATCTACAAGTATCTTCAGAATCTTCTAGTGAAGCAGGGATCATCTGAAATGAGCAGCTCTCTGGGAGGAAGTGTTTACGAGAACCTAATTTTAGAGTTAGTAAAATGTTTAACCCGAATAGATGAGAGATCAGGATCCCAAAGTAAATACGAGGAATAAAAGATCCTAATACCACCCGATGGTGACGTGGGCCCGTAAGCCACACAACCATGTTAGTAAAAGTTTTTTTTTGTAGTGACTAGACTCGACTTCGGCCAAGGAGTTGGAAAGGGGGCTACCTACAGGTAGTCGGCTCTGATACCAACTTGTGACGCCCTCGATTCAATCGTACACTAATCATACACGCAAATGTGTACGATCAAGATCAAGGACTCACGGGAAGATATCATAACACAACTCTAGACACAAATTAAAATAATTCAAGCTTTATATTACAAGCCAGGGGCCTCGAGGGCTCGAATACATAAGCTTGAAAACACAAGAGTCAGAGGAAGCAACAATATCTGAGAACAGACATAAGTTAGACAAGTTTGCATTAAGAAGGCTATCACAAAAGCAACATCGATCGAAAAAGGCAAGGCCTCCTGCCTGGGAGCCTCCTAACTACTCCTGGTCGTCGGTAGCCTCCACGTAGTAGTAGGCACCCTCAGTGTAGTAGAAGTCGTTGTCAAAGGTGGCGTCTGGATCCTGGGCTCCACCATCTGGTTGCAGCATCCGAGAAGAATGGAAAGAGGTGGAAAAAGTGGAGCAAAGCAACCGTGAGTACTCATCCAAAGTACTCGCAAGCAAGGATCTACACTACATATGCAACATTATCAAAGAAAGGCTGTATATGTGGACTGGGCTGCAGAAATGCCAGAATAGAGAGAAGGCCTAGTCCTATCGAAGACTAGCATCTTCTAGAAACCACCATCTTGCAGCAAACAAGAGGGAGTAAAGTAGCATAAAGTAAAGTAGTAGTAGTGTTATCAACCTCGGCCAGAGATCCTTTCTCGACTCCCTGCGAGAAAGCAATCCCAGAGCCATACTATCCAATTGTCATCACAATCCAATTCTCATCACCATCCAATTCTCATCACATGTATCCAGTTCTAGTTGTACGGCTCGGGATACAACTCCGAGTGTTCGTTATCGTAGGACAGGCTGTCGATAGATGTTTTCTTCCCTACAGGGGTGCACCAACTTACCCACCACGCTCGATTAACTCCGGCCGGACACACTTTCCTGGGTCATGCCCGGCCTCGGCCAAACAATACGCCGCAACCCGACCTAGGCTTAATAGAGAGGTCAGCACGCCGGACTAAACCTATGCCCCCAGGGGTCATGGGCCATCTCCCCGGGAACTCCTGCACATTGCGTACGCGGCCGGTGAGCAGACCTAGCTACCTCCTTAAAAAGGTAGGTGCTTACCAGTCCAACCCGGCGCGCGCCGCTCAGTCGCTTACGTCTATTAAGCTTCGGCTGATGTATACGACGCAGAACGCCCATACTATGCCCACGTGATGGTTAGTGCTATCAGGCCAGAGGCACCTCGGATCAAATATCCAAATCATAGTGGATTAGGAACGCACAGTAACAAGCAGAGACTCACGAAAGATGTGAGCCCGTTGCCCCGTCTTGAGAAATTGCGGCAAGGGCTAAGAATGCCCGGCCACGCCTCGTATTCAACTCTCGGGTACCCTCCAGGTCAACCCGTCTCCACATCACTCGCAATTATGCTCGCGCGAGCACCCCTCAGGGTCGACCCATCTTTAGTAACATGGTTCAGTGTAAAGTCATAGTAATCATAGTAACTGTGTGTCTAAACATCAAGGGGAAAACCCGAGGAATCACCCCCGGTGAATTTCACTTGATGTAATCATCAAGGTGAACGTAAGAGGAATCACCCCCGAGGTTCACACTTGAGGGGTTGCACGACAGAGTCGTATCAGAAGTGGTTAAGGCGGAATCACCCTCGATAACCACGACCGAATAGCTACACTACAGGGTTAACATCAGAAGTGCTATAGAGGTCTCACCCTCGGCACTCGATAGTAACCCAGTAGTGTCGAGCAACTAAGGGGAAAGTGATGTGCGGTGTTGGGGCCTGGTCTTCGATCCCGTTGATCGGGTCTTCAATGATGAAGCAGGGGCAACAAGGACAAGGTGGGGGTCACTGATGGATCACTAACCAACCTATACTAAGCAGTTTAGGATAAGCAGGTAAGGTATAACAGCAAATACAAAAGCAGGCTATGCATCAGAATAGGAGCAAACAATAACAGTAGCAAAATCTAATGCAAGCATGAGAGATGGAATGGGCGATATCATAATGATCAAAAGGGGGGGGGGGCGCTTGCCTGGTTGCTCTGGCAAGGAGGGGTCATCGTCGACGTAGTCGATCACAGGGGCAACATCGGTCTCGGGGTCTACCAGAGAGAAGAGGGGGAAGAAACAGTAAATATAAGCAAACAGATGCAACGCTAAGCATGACATGACGATAAGCAGAACTAGGGTCGACCTAACGTAGTACTACACGTTGCATACGGAGGGGATAAACATCCGAGGATGAATTCCCGACGTCTGGCGTTTTCCGGACAAGTGAAAAGAGAGGGGACGGTTCCATGTTCAGCATGCTAGAGGCATGTGACAGATGAACGGACCACGTATCCGGATTCGTTAGATTTTTCTGAGCAACTTTCATATAGAAAACATTTTCATCCGAGTTACGGATTATTTTCTAGGATTAACCAAAGATTAAAGCATTTTCAGAAACTATTTAAAATAACAAAAAAGGGATTACTGCATCAGCATGACGTCAGCAATGCGTCAACCGTCGGCTGGGCTGCTGGCTGGGTCAACTGACAGGTGGGACCCACCTGTCAGCCTCTCTGGGTTTAACAGAGGGTTTAACTAATCTAACCAAGGTAGTTAGGGGTGTGGGCCCCATTTGTCAGTGACTAGTTAAACTAACTAATTAAGTTCATTTATAAAATCATTTTAATTAGTTTAATTACGTGGTGGGGCTTGCATGTCAGTGTCACTGGGCTGCCCAGTCAGCAGTGGACTGAGTGAACCCAGTCAACCAGGGCTCGTGGGGCCCGACGTTAGTGACCCAGAGGTGGGCCTGGCCATGCCACGTCGGCGCTGTCTCTGGAGCAACGCCGACGAGGCGAAACACGGCGGCGCGACCACGGGGCTCGTCAGAAAACGACTACAGGGCACGGGGAAGAGCGCGGCTAGGCGCGTTCGAACGGCCACTCGGCGCCGCGTCGTTTGGTGGTTGTGGCATCGCCGGACCTGGCCAGAAACATCGCCGGCAACGAGGTCCGCGGTGGTGCGTTCGGGCTCTCATTAGGGACGACGCTAGGAGGCACGGGAGGGGGCGTGCGCGTGCGCGTTGGATCGGGCGTTCGACGCCGCATCCATCTACGGCGGCGGTGCGGCCCGTAACTGGCTAGAACGACGACGATGAGAGGCCGGGCGGACGCCGGCGTTCGGCCGCAGTCGGAAACGAGGCTAGAGGGCACGGGGAGGCACGAGCTCGAGCTCGTTGGGCTCATGGGAGCACGAGGAGCTCGATGCCGTGTCCAGGTGAGCACGACAGGGGCTATGGCCACGGCAGCGAGGCGATCCGTGGCAACGTGCTCACGGCAGCGGCGACGAGGTAGCTACGACGCGCGAAGAGGCTAACGAAGGGGAGCAGGAGGCGGAGAAGCTCACCGCATGGCTCACACGTAGGCCCGTGACGGTTTAGGAGCTGCAGGCTTCACCGTAATCGACGACGACACCGGCAACCGAAGAGAAAGAAGACGACGGCGATCTCGCGTTGCAGAGTTGAGGAGCTCCAACGGGCGGCACTAGTCGATGGAGAGGGCGACGGTGGACCTCGTAGACGTGTCGACGAGGTGCGGGTGCGGCGGTGGTCGCGACGGGGCGAAGTCGCCGGTGACGAGCGCGTCGTGGAGGTGGAGGGAAAGGGGATCTGGGGAGAACCGAGAGAAGAGTGAGGCGACAGAGGAGAGCAGGGGAGTGAGTGGGGCGCAGGGGAGAGGACCGAGGTGCTGGGGTCTTATCCTCTCGCGGTGATGCCGGCGAGGTGATCCGGCGGGGTCTCGTCCCTGT
>NC_041391.1:64213448-64219804 GCF_002162155.2 Triticum dicoccoides
AAAAAGAGAGATATTTAGGGTAACCAAAAGAGCTAAGAAAAATGTGGGGCTTAGCTTATTAAATAGTTTGCATTTTTAGGCAGGTCCACAAATAGTTTGGAGGCCGGAGGAATCCATTTGTATTTTTCAGCAATAAAATAGCACTTTAAAATGCTAAAATTGCATTCTAATAATTGCTATAGTCCACCTTAGCTCCTAGGTGATGTTGTTTTCCTTAATGATTAAATGTTATGGAATTTTGGCTAAATGGTGAACTATTTTGCAGCAACTTTGGTGCAACTCCATATCTCACTTGCCAATTGAATATGATTTCAATGTGGAATTTCAAACGAGATTTGAATCAAAGGTGGTCAACTCCTGATTAGCAAAATTATTAGCTTAATCACGGAGGGTTACTGTAGCATGACACTGGGGGTGTTACAATTATGATCGTGTTAGTTTCATTGCTACTGCTTTCTTCATGACTTATACAAGTTCCTCAGACTATGAGATTATGCAACTCCCGAATACCGGAGGAACACTTTGTGTGCTACCAAACTTCACAACGTAAATGGGTGATTATAAAGGTGCTCTACAGGTGTCACCGGAGGTGTTTGTTGGGTTGGCATAGATCGAGATTAGGATTTGTCACTCCGTGTTTCGGAGAGGTATCTCTGGGCCCTCTCGGTAATACTCAACACTATAAGCCTTGCAAGCATTGTGACTTGTGAGCTAGTTGCGAGATGAAATATTACAGAACGAGTAAAGAGACTTGTCGGTAACGAGATTGAACTAGGTATTGAGATACCGACGATCGAATCTCGGGCAAGTAACATACCGATGACAAAGGGAACAACGTATGTTGTTATGCGGTTTGACCGATAAAGATCTTCGTAGAATATGTAGGAACCAATATGAGCATCCAAGTTCCGCTATTGGTTATTGACCGGAGACTTGTACGGTCATGTCTACATAGTTCTCGAACCCATAGGGTCCGCATGCTTAACGTTCGATGACGATTGGTATTATGAGTTTATGTGATATGTTGTACCGAAGATTGTTCGGAGTCCTGGATGTGATCACAGACATGACGAGGAGTCTCAAAATGGTCGAGACATAAAGATAGATATATTGGACGACAATATTCGGACACTGGAAGTGTTTCGGAGAAGTTTCGGATATAACTGGAGTGCCAGAAGGGTTATCGGAACCACCGAAGAAGTAATGGGCCTTATAGGGGAGAGAGAGAGGGGCGGCCAGGGGCTGGCCGCACGCCCCCCATGGGCCTAGTCTGAATTGGACTAGGGAGGGGCAGCCCCCTCCTTCCTTCTCCTCCCCCTCCTTCCTTCTTCTCCTAGTAGGACTAGGAAAGGGGGGAGTCCTACTCCAACTAGGAGGAGGATTCCTCCCCCCTTGGCGCGCCTACGAGGGGCCGGCCGGCCTCCCCTCTCCTCCTTTATATACGGGGAAGGGGGCACCCCAAAGACACACAAGTTGACAATTGTTTTAGCCGTGTGCGGTGCCCCCTTCATAGTTACACATCTCGGTCATATTGTCGTAGTGCGTAGGCGAAGCCCTGCGCCGGTAACTTCATCATCACCGTCACCACGCCGTCGTACTGATGAAACTCTCCCTCGGCCTCAACTGGATCAAGAGTTTGTGGGACGTCACCGAGCTGAACGTGTGCAGATCGCGGAGGTGCCGTATCTTCGGTGCTAGGATCGGTCGGATCGTGAAGACGTACAACTACATCAACCGCGCTGTCATAACGCTTCCGCTTTCGGTCTACGAGGGTACGTGGACACACTCTCCCCTCTCGTTGCTATGCATCACCTAGATAGATCTTGCGTGATCGTACATTTTTTTTGAAATTACTGCGTTCCCCAACACGGACGGTAAAGAGCTTTCTGATTTGGTTGTTTTGTCGTCCGCCAGCGGACGGCATAGCGTGCCACGTGGCAGCACCTGGGCCCTGGCCTATTTGGTTGCTTGGCCTTTCGCTGGCAGACGACAAAGATGCAATGGTCTTTGCCGTCTGCCAGCACACGTCAAAGCTTCAAAATAGCCAGCCTAATGCCCCAGGTTGCACAGGTAGCTGACACGTGGCAGATTTGCCGTCTGCTGAATGATGGCAAAGCTCTTTGCCGTCCGCCAGCAGACGGCAAAGAAAATGTATAGCCCTATTTTTTCTGTTTTTTTCTTAAATTCATTCAATTTCACAGAATTCACACATGCGCGCGCATGAAAATACTTTGGACAAGCATACCAACACATATACATACCAAATCATATCCCTGCCATATGGATATGATCATCCAACACATATACGTAGCAAATGGTTTTATCCAACACATATACAAATTGAGAAAGAAGCAAGTTAGAAGAAGAAGACGACGACGACTAGCTAGAAGAAGAAGAAGAAGAATATTTTTTCTTCTCTTTCTTTTTCTCCTTTTCTCTTTTTTATCTTTTTCTTCTTCTAACTGAGGTAGGTAAAAATGCCATTTTAGATGGTGGTAGTAGCGCGGACTACTACCTAGCTTGGCTGGACAATTAGTTCTTGGACCGAACGTCAAATTTGTAGACATGGTACATCAAACATTTTTCATGGCAAGTTATGTTCTCCAAGGATTACAAGTTTAGTTGATGAGCATGTCAAATCCTGCTCAGTTTTTTTTTCAACAAAAATTGCAAATGGATCGTCTCGACCACCCTGCTTCCGCTGGTTGGCAGAGGAACAGCATTCGTGACGCGTCCGACTTCGTGCGCCGGAGCATGTATGAGCTTCGTGCGCCAAGCCTCAACCACTCTGCTTCCGGCTCCGACAAATGGATCGTCTCGCCCCTCGACTCCAGATACAGGTGAGTGATGAGAGAGACCACCCTCGGTACCTGCACTGCAACCGCTTACACTCGCGCATGCTTTAGGTGCTGGGAGACGTTCATGGTGATCCTGGCGGCGTACTCAGCGTGGGTGTACCCGTTCGAGGTGGCCTTCATGGACGCTGCACCCAAGGGGGGCCTGGAGGTGGCCGACATGGTCGTCGACATCTTCTTCACGGTCGACATCGTCCTCGCCTTCTTCGTCGCCTACATCGACTCAGGACGCAGCTCCTCGTCCGCGACAGGAGGAGGATAGCCTTCAGGTACTACGTACGCCTAGCACAGGTATCTGTCGACGTTTTTCATCATGGACGTGGCGTCGACAATTCCGTTCCAAGGCCTGGCCTACATCATCAACGGAAAGGCAAGGGAAGGCATGGTGTACAGCCTGCTCGTCCTGCTCCGGCTCTGGCGTCTCAGGAAGTTCCAACTGTTCTTCCCAAGGTAATTAAGCAACAGCCATGCCATGTATGTATATATATAACAATGGCTCAGCTAATTCCATCGTCAGGCTAGAGAAGGACATCAGGTTCAGCTACTTCTGGATACGCTGCGCACGGCTCATCGCGGTAATTAGCTCCATCGAATACCAATTGCAGCCAACTACGTAGTCTGAACTTTGTTGAACTTGAAAGAGATCTTTATGGTGCATATATTCAGGTTACTCTGTTCCTCGTGCACGGCGCCGGGTGCCTCTACTACCTGCTGGCGGACCGGTACCCGGACAGGGACAAGACGTGGATCGGCGCGGTGACCCCCAACTTTCGGCAGGAGAGCCTCTGGGTCCGGTACATCACCACCATGAGCACCGTCGGCCATGGCGACCTGCACGCCCAGAACAACCTCGAGATGATGTTCAACATCTTCTACATGCTCTTCAACCTCGGCCTCGCCGCCTACCTCAGCGGCAACATGACCAACCTGGCCCTCCAGGGCACACGCCGCACCATGGAGTTCGTACGTCTGTCGAGTTTCACAACAGAAGCACTCTTGATTCTTGAATCTCGATCGCCATTAACTCATAAGTTTCCGCTGGTTGGCAGAGGAACAGCATTCGTGACGCGTCCGACTTCGTGCGCCGGAACCGCCTGCCGCCGCGGCTGCGGCGGCAGATGCTGGCCTACATGTGCCTCAAGTTCAAGGCGGAGAGCCTGAACCAGCAGCAGCTCATGGACCAGCTGCCCAAGTCCATCTGCAAGAGCATCTCGGAGCACCTCTTCCTCCCCATCCTCAACGACGTGTACCTCTTCAAGGGGATCTCCAGAGAAACGCAGCTGCTCCTGGTCACCAAGGCCAAGCCGGAGTACATAGCACCCAAGGAGGACGTGATCGTGCAGAACGAGGCGGCGGACAACGTTTACATCATCGTGTCCGGCGAGGTGGAGATTATATACTTCAACGGCGAGCGCGAGGAGGTGGTGGGCACGCTGGGGACCAGGGACATCTTCGGCGAGGTGAGCGCGCTGAGCGAGCGTCGTCAGACCTTCACGTTCCGGACCAGGACGCTGAGCCAGCTGCTGGCACTGAACCAGGCCACGCTCAGGGAGGTCATGGAGAGCAATCCCGACGAAAGCGCCCTCATCATCAGGAACTTCCTCAAGGTTGATCGATAGTACAGTACTCCCTCGGTAAACTTAAACTAATATAAGAATGTTTAAATCACTGCTTTAGTAATCTATATACGCTCTTATATTTGTTTACAGAGGGAGGGAGTACATGTTACTTTGCTAAAATATATTTTTTTGTCTGACAATATTGACAGTCAGTAATGTGATGTGTGACTGAAAGAAAGAAATTATTGTGTTGCAGCATCAGATTGACGTCCAGGACACGAAGGAGGTGCTAGGCGAGAGCGCCGGAGAGGGCGGCAGCGGCAACACCATCCCGTGCAATCTGCTGACGGTCGCCGCCACGGGCAACAGCAGCTTCCTGGAGGACCTTCTCAAGGAAGGGTTGGACCTGACGTCGGCGACTCCAAGGGCAGAACCGCGCTGGTAAGTACTCCCTCCGTCCCAAAATACTTGTCGTAGAAATGCATAAAAATGGATATATCTAGAACTAAAATATATCTAGATACATCCTTTGCCTCGACAAGTATTTTCGGACAGAGGGAGTAAAAAAGAAAGAGCGCACATTTCTTCATTTTCAGCTCTAACAGTTTGCTTTGCGATACGCTGCGTGTGCTAATCTCTATGCCCTGTTCTTGGCATGCAGCACATCGCGGCGTCAAAGGGCTACGAAGAATGCGTGCAGGCTCTTCTCAGGCACGGGTGCAACGTCAACATCAAAGGTAGTAGCAACAGCAAACATATCACACCTAGCATTTCAGTATCATCAAACCAAGTTTGCTAATGATTCGCTACCGGCGTAAAAGGCAGACGCGGAAGGCAACACGGCGCTGTGGCAGGCCATCGCGGCGCGACACCACAAGGTGTTCAGCAGCCTGTACCACGTCGCGCGTGTCTCGAACCCGCGCGCCGGCGGCGACCTCCTGTGCCTCGCCGCGCGGCGCGGGGACCTCGACACGCTCCGCGAGCTGCTCAAGCACGGCCTGGACGTCGACTCCGAGGACAATGAAGGCGCCACCGCTCTGCGCGTCGCGCTGTCCGAGGGCCAGGCCGACCTGGCCAGGTTCCTTGTCAGGAACGGGGCCAGCCTCGACGACAACGGGTACACCCAGAGGCAGACGACGGTGCCGGTGTCCGAGCTGCGCGAGCTCGTGGAGAGGTGGGAGGTCGGCCACCCGATAACGATATACGACTCGCCGGCGAAGCCAGACACCGTCACGGTGGCCGGCTCGTCGTCCAGGGAGCTTCGTCAGGGGAGGTTCCCCGGCACCACGAGCACGAGATCGGATAGCGCGCACTGGCCTCGGGTGAGCATCTACAAGGGCCATCCGTTGGTCAGAAACCACAGCTCCGAAGCCGGCAAGCTCATCAATCTGCCCACCACCACCACGATCGAGGAGCTCAAAACCATCATTGGTACGCACGTAGAGTAGTATTCTGTATCTGTAGACACGCCATGAACTAGATCTTCACTTGTTGCAATGACAAATGAGCTTTTCTTTCAGGGGAGAAACTGAAAGTCGGCACGGAGAAGGCGCTGGTCCTGAACGACGAAGGACTGGAGATCGACTCGGTGGACGTGATCCGCGAAAAAGACAAGCTGTTCATTGTCACCGACGAGCACATGAGGATGTTGGCGTCAATGGATTCCGCAGCTACCTTATCGCACACATCGTCTCTAGGTTGAGGTGTTTCGTTGATGTCTAGGAACCAGACATTAGTTGTGCGCAACAACCCTTTGTGAGTTCGGTCGGGGACTCTACGGAACCTAGGACATCTATCGCCGGAGGGAGAATGACAGGAAGAAAAGCACATCCAAGATATCCAGGTTCAGGCCACCGTGGAGGTGTACTACCCTACTTCTGACTAAGAGTGATATATTTGTGTTCACGAAAACTTGTTACAATGTGTATGTTCTGTTCTCTGT
>NC_041391.1:64220110-64230243 GCF_002162155.2 Triticum dicoccoides
TTGCCAAACGGGGTTTGTCATTGGCTCAGCATAAACAAAGGGAAAGGTGTGAGCCGTCCGTAGCAGCCTGACGCGACTGGACGCGACGCGCTTCTCCATACCGAGTTGGTAGCTGCCGGAGGCAAAATTTCGTGTTTTAACCCTTTTGCTTAACAAATTCAGGATCTGACCCCCTCTGAAAAAAATTCGAGATCTGACCCTTTTGCCTACCGTCAGGGGCTGTGACGGTAGGCTTGCACGACCTACCCTCATGGACCATGGCGGTAGGCCCCTGGATGGCGATTGACGGCCGTTTGGTCGTGCTGACGTGGAAAAGGTCCTACCGCCATGGATCCTGGTTGTAGGGTCCTGGGAGGTGGATAAGGGAGGGAGGGGCTGGATATTTCCTCCCCCACTCCTCATCCACTCATTCAGCCCACCCATTCCTCACCTCTCCCCCTAGCTGAAGTCTCCCCCTCTCTCTTTCAAGCACAAAAGCCTGTCAAATCTCTCTCATTTGTTAGAGATTTCCCCGGTGGATTTTTACCATTTTCATCACCCAAGATAGCTCTCTCATTTCCCCTCATTTTGATTGGTTGATATCTTTGTTTAGTTTGCATTTGCTCATTTGGTTGCAAAACCTAGTTCATCATTTTGGTGTGGTCAAATAATTACTATGACCCATTTAGGGTTATGTTTGTGATTTTCTTATGTATGATGTGCCTAGAATTGTTTGTAATTGTTTGTGTACCTAGATCTAGTGCTAGTATTAGTGTACATAATTGGGGTTGAGTTAGGCTTAACAAAGCAATTAAACCTAGTTCATTTTAATAGCAACTTGTCGAAATATAGGATGTCACCGTTCGTTTTCGTTGAATTTTCTGCTGAGGCGGCGGCGAAGCGTGAACGCGAAGTGATTGAGGAAAAGATGAACTCCTGGATGGAAGCCATTGATGCATTGAATGCGGCGTGTAGGGCCTTTTCATATTATTATTTCAGTGCTGACTGTTTCGAAAATTTAATCAAAAAAGGAGAGGAAGATGACCAAGCTCAAGACGGCGGAAAAAAATTGCAGGCATGATCTTGCAATTCAAATTGCATTGTATGCGACAACGGAAGAAGGTGCTGAGATAGACATGGGAAATCGTGGCCAGGTCATTGATTGGTTAGTGCGCCAACCATTCTCGTCGGACGAGAAGCGGGCTTCTCGTTGGGCATGGGTCAAAGAAAGAAATGATGTTATTTGTTGCAACCCGGGACCGTACGCCAAATAGAATTGAATGAGGCTATGTAATATTTGTCATTTGGACTACAATGACATGTACCCTTTGCTTGGTCGTCATTTGAACTACTATGACTTGTACCCTTAGCATCTGAACTCATTAAGAATTTGGTGTTGTATGTCATATCAAGTAACCAAGTGTTGTACTCCATTGAATTTATTTTGTGTTTTGTTGTATGCCACCTTAAACCCATATATTCATGTAGGATGGCTCCCGATCCATGACTATGAACATAGCGTGTGAGAAGCTCATGTCGGAGCGACACCGTTGCTTGAAGAGGGAATGTGAAGCATGGTTGAAGAGTTGTGATGAGGCAAATGCGACCATGAAGGATTTCAACAAGTATAACTTTATCGAGGAACCTTCTGATGCTAAGGAGAAAAAAGCTTTCCGAAAGCTTGTGAACGAAAAAAGGAGGATGCTTGACGAGCTGCAAGATCGGGAATATGCTTGCAGACACGCTTTGGCAATTGAGATTGCGTTCACTTCCAGCAAAGAAGAATTCCGTGAGATTGACTTGAGGAACCCGACCAGGTCATAGGATGGGCAATCAAACAAGGCGTGTCAGAGAATCCGACCCACCGTGCTACATGGGCCTGGTTCCGTGAAATGGTGTGTTGTTTCATTGGGCAGGATCCACCGACTTTCAACTGAAGCGTAATCAAGCGCGTGACGATCAAATTGAACGTCTGATAAGTATGAGAGTTCTGTTACCTGCTTAGAAAATGTGTCGTCGAGCTTGAGCTATTAGTTTCAACCGATGTCATTCGAACCAGGTCATGTTTTAATTACTTTGAACATGTGTTATTCGTGGATGTAATGAACTATGTTGAGTTGAGTTATGTTATGTATGTGCTTGCTAGTTTATCATTCTAAGATTTGGCTGTAGATGAACTATGTTGAGTTATGAACTATGTTGAGTTAATGAACTATGTTATGAAGTATGAGCGTAATGAACTATGTTGAGTTATGTATGTGCTTGAATTGAGTTGGGCCTTAGATGAGGGCAGAACAGAGGAGGTGCTATGTTTTAATCCCTACCGCCACACCCCCTGGCGGTAGGTTACTGAACCCTACCGCCAGGGCCCATGGCGGTAAGGGGGTGGCGCTGGGCGTGTATCGGTACTGTAACGAGATAAATGCCCCCCTTGGTGGTAGGGTCACACCCTACCGCCCAGGCCTGGCGGTAGGCCTACCCTACCGCCAAGGGAGGGATGTATCTCGTTATAGTACTGATACACTACCTGTGCCACCCCCTTACCGCCATGGGCCCTGGCGGTAGGGTTCAGCAACCTACCGCCAGGGGGTGTGGAGGTAGGGTTTAAAACAGAGCACCTACTCAGTTCTGCCCCTCATCTCAGCACAAAAGTTTGTAATCATAGAAATTGTTGACAAACTTTAGTTCTCACGACAAATTCAATACAAATTCATCCATGACAAGTTCATGACACATGCATTCTTGCCTTAGTAGTACATAGTTCATGATAAATGATAAAATGTGGCATGGCTTCATCCGGTTACATGACGAGTCCACCGAAGCGAAGGCTTTACTAAGTCATACGGGGCCATTTCCCCTTCTTGTCACGTGTCTCATCCTCCTCTTGTGCCTTGCGAGCCTTTGCAAGCTTTCCTGCCCTCTCCTTCTCACGAGCAAGCTTCGCTTGGTGTGCCCTCTCCTCCTCGCGTTGCTTCCGCTCCATCCTTTCCTTCTGACGACGCTCTTCATGCAAGCCTCTTCGAAACCTTTCTTCGAACAGCCGCTGGCGCCTAAGACAATCTTCATATTGGTCCTTTTGGACATCTTCTGGCACTTCATGATCTATCCACGTGAAGTACTTGCATAGAGGAGGCGGTGACTGCATACAAAATGGATGTTAGTGTTGAGACATATTTTAGAGTAACATGTTACTTCTCTAGCATACCGGTGGTTGGTCATAGGCGTGAGTTGGAAGCGCACGATCATAAGGATAGTTGGGGCATACAAAATATCTCCTTCCTTCCGTCCATGACTTTTTTCGGTCGGTGGACACATTCACCTTGCAAACATCTCCACACCAACATGGCGGAATCTTCACATCTTTCTCCTTCACCTTGTCCAAAGATGTGTTCTCCCACTTGTGCGGCATGTCTTCTTGGTTAGCACACGGTGGCCTCGTCATGGAACCGGATGAAGCCATGCCTACAACAATTAAAGATGTTAAGTCAAAAAATGAACACATTGACATGTAAAGAGGAAAATATATCAACACATGAACATATTAAAAGCAGTACCATTCACATTATTTCATCCATCTGGATTGAGCAACACATCGATAGGCCTTCCCCTATCAACCCGACGTTTCCTAGAACCACTGGATCCACGCTCCCCTCTAAGTATTGTTCTACCTCCACGGCCATGGCCCACTCCAAAGCTAGTCCTTCCTCCATGGCCCACTCCAAGGCTAGTCCTTCCTCCATGGCCATGGCCCCCTCCAAGGCTAGTCCTCCCTACACGTGTTTGACTAGTGCCCGTGTTGGTTCTAGGTTTGTTCGTGCATCTCCTAATGTTGTGTCCTGTTTCGTTGCATTCTCCACAATTGTTGGTGTCCGGTGCCTTCATGAAATGACCACTACCAAATTGCTTCATTCCGGTGTATCCAGCTAGATCATCCATGCCACTCCTGAACCTCTTCTTCTTTCTTCTTCCCCTCATAGGCACCATGAGTGCGGGATCTGTCACAATGTCTGGGTCGTGATACTCAGGCCACTGTGAGGCATCAAGGAAAGGATTAAACCGAGGCGCCCACGTCAACCTTGTTCGTTCCAATGTGAACTCGTGCAACCGCACCGTTGTGCCATGGGAACGGGAAAGTTTCTCACCCGTGTTGCGGTCATCAAATGCGAGCAAGGCCAATGATACTTGTGTGGCCTCTCACACTGGCACCAACGGTTTTTGAGGTGCACCTCGTAAGCAACTCCACCACAAGACCTACCATCCCTTGTTGTCCCACCCGGCTCATCGATTTGATAGATCATTTCTTTTTCATTATATTTGATCACTTGTTGTTTGGAAGACTTGCGTGCTTGATGCAACAACCAATCCTGAACCTTGAATGGATAGTCCATCTTTTCGCCAATCCACTTGCTCGTGCTTTCAGAATGCTTTAGGAAGTACTCGTTGAGCTTGATGAAAGTGTACTTGAGTATTGCGGTCACCGGCGAGGAACGGACACCCTTCAACACATTGTTGAAGCATTCCACCATGTTGCTTGTCATGTCCCCATATCGCATACCTCCTTCATCGTAAGAGCGTGACCACTTTTCTTTATCCGGCTCGTGCCTAAGCAAGAATTCTTTCCCCATTTGTTCTTCTCCAAAGCCTTGAGGATTTTATCATACCGTCTTTTGAATGTGTCGGTGTTGAATGCAACGCAAACAAGGGTAAGGTCTTTACAAAACTCCTTGCTCTTGCATGCCCGGTAAAAGTTTGCAACAAAGTGTCTCATGCACCAACGGTGTTGAAGCATTGGAAGACCGGGAATATCAACATCTATTGCTTTGAGAATCCCATGATGGCGATCCGATATAATGCATATGTCTCGCTTGCCTATCACCTTTGTTCTCACATGTCCCATGAACCACTCCCAATTATCATCGTGCTCCGAAGGCA
Organism: Triticum dicoccoides; assembly: GCF_002162155.2. Taxonomy (NCBI): domain Eukaryota; kingdom Viridiplantae; phylum Streptophyta; class Magnoliopsida; order Poales; family Poaceae; genus Triticum; species Triticum dicoccoides. The sequence continues at coordinate 64,225,022 of NC_041391.1, forward strand.
CCAAGGCAAATGCCATCGGCAACACGTTATCATTTGAAGAGTGGGCCATCGCCACCATCAATGTGCCCATGTATTTGCCAGTCAAGAATGCACCACCTATAGACAAGACCGGCTGACAATACGTGAATGCTTTGATGCATTGTCCAAAGCTCCAGAAGGCACGAGAAACACTCCATCAATTGACTCCACCTGATGGCGCATGCCCGGGTTTCGATGAGCAATGGCTGCCGACATCTTGGGCAGAATGTTATATGCGGCCTCATAATCTCCATGCAACATCCTAATAGTGTTTGCCTTGGCCATCCATGCCTTCCCATACTTGACCGGGTATCCAAATAGTTCCTCAATCGAAGTCATGAGAAACTTGACCTTCATGGTTGGATCATGTGCTATTTGATTCAACAATTTGTAGCCTAGATACTCAGACGTGAGTTGACGGTGTCCTTTGCTTCAGTCGGCCTTGTCCGGGGGTACGCACATGTGGGTGGAAACACAACTCTTCAACACCCATTGCCCGGTTTCTTTGATTTTTCTACTGCGAACTTCCATTTGCAACCTTCTTGGTCACATATGACTGTGTACCAAACTTTTTGATTTGAATGACCAACAACAAATGGCCTATGGTTCCTAATGGCGTAGTCACACAACCATATCTTGAACTCTACCAAAGAACCAAACTTGATGCCTTTCTTCAAATGAGCATTCTCATCCTAATTTTCTGGCCGAGGGTCACTAAATTTGGGGCACTGTGTTGGCTCAAACAACCCGAATCTCAGCCCACCGCCAACAATGGCATTGTCCTCAAGACTCACATCCCTAAACAACGGCGGCCCTCTTTCCTTGCCGCTCACCTTCTTGTAGATTTGATTTTCTTGCGCAGTCAACCCATCCTCATCCAATTCTTCCTCCGGACCCTCGTCATCCGAGTTATACCCACACATAGGGTTATAAGGGAGGGTACGGTCCATGTCTTGTTGCCACACAATGACATCCAAGTTACCAATGGGATTGTAATGATCTTTTCATTCTCCGTGTAAACATCCTCTTGAGAAACAATAGCATCATCATCAAATGACCACTAGCATCTTCTTGAACAAGAGGAATAGCATCAACATGACCACTAGCATCTTCTTGAAGAAGAGGAATAGCATCAACTCGGAGTACTATGGCGCTAGCATTGACATGATCTTCATTGGGTTGGCTACTTGGTGGTTGGCTAGAACAATTGGGAATATACACCTCGGCACTATCATCATGTATTGGGGAGGATGCATTGCGGTTCAAATCAATTTGCAAGGGAGGAGGAGGATCAACCTTTGTGGCAAATATCTCAAGAGACTTGTGTTGTGTTGCGTTTACTTTGTCCTTGCACACATTCCAATGCAATTGGGAGGTGATGGGCATACTCTTTAATCGGGACTTTACTCCCAATCCAACGTCATACCTCCCAATAAGCTTAACCTCAGCATTTGGGTCATTCCAATGTAAGACGATTCTCACTTTAACTACAAGATCATCAAAGCTTGGACTTGTGTCAAAAACCATAGCCTCTTCCCCTTCATCGTAATTTCCAAGCATAAATGCCGTCTTGTCCAAATAACGAACATTTACGAGCTTATGCATCTAAGAAAATTGGAAACAATAAAATCAATCCATATATGTCATCCAACCAACTCAAATGGACAAATAAACTAAATTATGCACAAATTGGACAAATAACTACTATTGATAGTCAAGTTAACCTAACCATTATCCCTAACCCTAACCCTAACCCCCAACACTAACCCCTAACCCTAACCCTCACCCAAACACTAACCCCTAACATAACCACTATAACCCTAACCCTCACCCTAACACTAACCCCTAACATAACCCTAACCCTTGGCATAAATGAGCCGTAAATGCATCATAAATGTGTCATAAATGCACACAACAAGATCAACACCTAGGGTTTGCAATAAATTAACCAAATCCACACAAAAGAAAGATCTCAACCAATCAAAAGGAGGGGATATGGGGGAGGTACCTTGGGTGATGAAAATGCTCCGGATCTATCGATGAAATCTCAAGCAAATGGAGGGGATCTAGGGGGGTTTGTGCGGGGGAGAGAGGAGGGAGAGGGGCTTAGCACGGGGAAGAAGATGAGTGGGGAAGAAGATTGGTGGTGGGGCCCACAAACCAGCCCCTCCAACCCTTATCCACCTCCGAGGACCCCACCGCCAGGGGTGCTGGCAGTAGGCTTTAGTACCCTACCGCCATGGGCCCTGGTGATAGGCCCTTTTCCACATCAGCACGAGCAAACAAACGTCAGTCGCCGTCCAAGGACCTACCGCCATGGCCCATGGCGGTAGGGTGTGCAATCCTACCGCCACAACCTCTAGCAGTAGGCAAAAGGGTCAGGTCCCGAAATTTTTCCAAAGGGGGTCAGATCTTGAATTTGTTAGCAAAAAGGGTCAAAACATGAAATTTTGCCGCTGTCCGATGCTCCTGTAGATGAGCGTTGGCTAGGAGAATCTTCAGCGGCCATTGTGGATGATCTTAGGGGATGGCTCATCTCGCCGGAGCCCTAACTAGAAGGACGGGCTCGCTGCATCCCATCTCAGCCACTGATGATGGCCACAATGGCTGGGTGGTGTGCATTTAATGCCCCTGACAGAAAGATTCTCCACATCCTTCGTGGAGCAAGAAGCCGTAGGGTGTGGTGCTTCCCGGGCCGCCGTAGGGTGTGGTGCTTCCCGGACGGGCCGGGAAGTGCTTGCTGGGCGGGGCGTCCCACAAAGCACCTAGTCTGGGTGACCACGTGGCCTTCGCTTTTTCGAGCGACGTGTTGCCAAGCCTTCAACGATGTTGTTTTGTGCAGCATTGCTTCCTGGGCACCATCGTCAAGGCCCAAGCCCGCCTGCCCAGGGTCCTGGTTTCCATTGGACCCCTCGGCCCATTGGGCCGCGAGAAAGGGGATGGGGCCTAGAATCGTCGACGGCTTGACGCATGGCGGCTAGCGTCGGTAGGTGGAAATTCGCACCCACGATTCCTCGCCAACCATATTTTACCGCGGTTGTGAGTTTGGTAATAGAAAATAAAACATCGTCATTAAGGGATCATGAAAAAAATTTGGTTTTCATCTTTGCCACGAAATAGCATAGATTCTTCGGATAGGTGTAAATATGTTTTTATTACTAAGTATTTTCCTCCTGCGAAAATTATTTCCCTTAGAACAAATTATGAATTTCAAGCAACTTGAGCATGAATATGTTGCACAATATTTGGAAAGGATGAAATTAATTATAAGAAATGCCGCACTCATGGATTAAATTTATGGTTGATCATACAAAAAATTTATGCGGGATTGAACTTTGTCTCTAGAAAGTTTTTAGATTCCACCGTGGGTGAAACTTTTATGGTAGTTACATTAGGAGAAGGTACCAAATTACTTGACAATATTATGACAAATTATTCACAATGGCATACACTAGTAGAAAACATGTCACTGGTCCCGGTTCTGGAACCGGGACAAAACAAATGGGACTAATACCCAAAACCATTAGTCCTAGTTGGCTTACGAATCTGGACTAAAGGAGCTCCACGTGGCCGCTATGGGGCACCCAGGCAGGAGGACCTTTAGTCCCGGTTGGTAACTCCAATCGGGACTAAAAGGCAGCCACGTGTCAGCAGCTCCCAGGCGCTGGTTTTTTTTGAAAGGGGGTTTAGGGGTTTCATATTGTGTTATCTATCTAATAGAGAGAAGTGACCTCTCTTTCTCCATGCTTGGTCGACACTAGCTACTACATATATAGAGAGAGAACTCGACGCTAGCTAGTAAGCAAATGAAAAAACCCATCAATTACACAAGATCGTCATGAACATATATAAAGAGAAGTGACCTCTCTTTCTCCATGCTTGGTCGAACAACAAGTTTTCGTATATCTATCCAACGCTACTACATATATATAATATAACATCCCTGACATCATCAAGCACCAAAATCCCATTGAATTTCCATATGGTATTCTCCCTTTTCATGTGTTTACGTACTTCAAATTGTTTGTCAGACAAGAAGCCCCACTCAGTGGTCGAGTGGTGAATGAACTCGCGAACGTAGTATCCACATAAATTATTCCTCCCTACCTGTCACAAGCACTTTACGAGAATAGAGTTTAATCAAACTGATAATCAAGCATGATAATGGTATTGATGAAACTAGAATCAATGAGAGAGGCGCGGAACTAGCTAGTACTACTTACTTTGGGGTGTGTAAATCGCAGCTCATTCTTCAGACCTGGAACCATTCCGGTGAATTTTTTTCAAACCCTGCCATGCAAAGAAAATGATTACTTGATATCAAGAAATGAACGAAAGTTGCCGATATGGTGTGATAATGATTGAACTTACTTCTAGAGCATTGCAGACATGTCCGCATAATGCTTGGGATCTTTACGTCTCGAGTCTATGACAGTTACAACTCCCCCATCAACCCTAATGGATAGTAGAATAAAGTGAAAGCTGCGCACGCATAACTCATCAATTACATTATTTAACCTCGAGTAAGCAAAACCGAATATGCACCAGACAATAACACTCACTTGAAGTTGTAAGGAAAGAGTATTCCCCTTTTGTTTTGATGTTGAAGGAACGCTTTTAGCAAGTTTTCCTCATTATCTTTAACTCTGTTTTTTTAATCCACAAAAAAAATTCTTTAACTATATTTGTATCGTCCATTCATTTAGGGTATTTGGGTTAATGAATCCAATGTCATAGATTTGTCTTTTTTGCATTTGATGATCTTCAATCTGCATAATATAGTGAGGATAATTATATATACATGCAATGAACGAGCTGAGCTAGAGACTTAATTACAGAAGTAATAATTACAGACAGTAGCAAGTCATGAGTTGTTTGTCGAGCGCCTCTTGATTAAATAACTGAAATAACTCCACAAATTCAATAGGCATCAGGTCAACTCCAATGAGGTCGTGCTCATCTTTAATTCTGACCATCAAACTATCGATCCGATTCTTCCTGCAGCTTTCCAAGTACCATTCACGCAATCTTCGCATCATCATTGTTAGAGGAGGATGATCAGGTTTGAAGACAGGCTTCCCGTGCCCGTATATGAAGATCTCTACTACCTCAGCCGTTTGAAACTATACATCAGCACCCACGTAATCACCAAGATTGGTCCCAGGCACTAGTCCCGGATGATTAGTTATATCTCTAAACACCTT
>NC_041391.1:64230710-64331259 GCF_002162155.2 Triticum dicoccoides
TTCGCGACCGGCGCGCTGATATGGCCGCATGTAATTTAGGTGTGATGATCACGGTTGATACAACAACGTATCCAACTAGTACTGAATATGCTACATACGTTTTCCAAGACGAAGATGGATCATTAGGCACCACATCTAAGCATGACACAGTCGCACAAATAATGAGCAAGTATGGAGTTATGTTTCTATATTCCCCTGAATCAGGACGTGAAGGAGGAGCACGCATGCATGGGTGTGGGTCCAGCCAAAAGTCAATTAGAAGCCATCAAGTTGTGTACGTGGATGTGCAAGAGTTTGCTTCCTTCTCAAAGGGAATAAATCACGTTATTTATTTCTTTGGACGGTTACGGCCACCTGAACGGCCAAAAGTTACACGCAGATGGAAGCTTATCACGTGGATGATCATGAATTTAAATTAGTCTGTGTGGGGGACGCCACGTTGGAAAAAACAGATCAAGGAGTCATCAAATAAAAGAGTCAAACTTTATTTGAGTAGGTCTTTGCATGCTTGCCGAGATGTAAAAGGCAAGTTAGTTTAAATCTAGAAAGAGTCTAGCCTTTAGGAGGTACATGTGCGTGCCCATTCCAAGTTACTTCTATAAATAGCTAGGTCCGGTCCATGTAAAAGTCAGGTTATATTTTATAAAAGAGACACGATGTGTTTTTCAGGGTAGACACCCGTATCAAGTTTTGGAGGGATCTTTAGAAAATCTCTGTGTTACGATTTCTCTTCATGGAAATTGTTTTGTGCGTGAGTACCTTCGTCGAGATTGGTTTCTCGTGCTGGGCCGCAAGATTCAAACCCTCTACTTCGTGTACATCGCGTGCACGGGCGAGAGGTTGCTGCTATTGGTGGTGGAGTGTCTCTGATGTAGACCGAACCTCGTGGTGAGATCCAATCTGTTGTTGCGGCCGATCTTTCGCTCTATAATTGGGTTATTCGGATTCTCCTTTGGCGGTAGGCCAAAAATTGTCATCAGCGAGGTCGAAATATCATCTTTCAGTCTATCCTGGACATAAGAAACTTCAGGGTCCTTCTTCTTATTCCATTCTTGGATGCTGATTGGGACGTTGTCCCTAACAACAATTCTGCACTGATGTACAAATTCATCCTTGGTCCGCTTGGGAGCAATCGGTCGGTCATATTTCACGACTTCTGTAATCGTGTACCTTTCATCCTGGCGCAACCTTTTCTTCGGGCCTCGTCTCCTTACAAAAGTTTGGCTTGATATGGAGGGCTAAAAGAAAAAAGAAGCGTTAATATATGTAGATATAAAACAATTAATGCATCAAGTATATATATATACTAGCAAAAAATGCCCGTGCGTTGCACCGGGTATAAAATTAGTCTCAGAGTTCAGATGGTATTCAAGTGTTTACCTATCATGGTGAATAATAAGATTTTCCAATTAAATTGCTTGTGAAACTCATAAATATCCACTTTATGAAGATCTCATGGTATTTCAAAAGCTCGTAATATTTTTTTCTACTAATAAAACCTACTTCTTCAGCTCACTCTAAAGAAGTTGAATTGTGTGTAATAATTGTTGTTATTTAACAACCCTATGTAAAAATAATTACAATCTAACCATTTATCGATCAGCGGCCACTGCTTCGATGCGAAAGTAATTGTGTATCAGTGGCATACCTGTAACAGTTTCAAATAGATCATATCATAATTGTCGTGGAATTGTCATGGCAGATGTCCTCTTGCAAGGACTTAGTCGCGAGGCCAAGGCATCTATGTGGTAGCTTGAGAGGGGTTGGGCGGAATCGAGAGACTTTAGGCGGATCATCACACAAGACGAGGATTTAGACAGCTTCGGGCCCCGGGAAACATCATCCGAAATAGCCCTACATGCTGTTTGAGGCTAGGTCTCATTATGCTCATCGAGAGTCGCCGCATAAGTCGGCTCCCCCCTTTGGTCTAGCCCTAGATATTGTTTCTTGTTCCTTGGCCCTCTTTGGGGAGCCCTGCCCCTCCTTATATAAGTTGAAGGGGCAGCTTACATGTAGAGTCCTATTAGGATTAGAACTAACTTATTCTCTATTACAAGTCGGATACAAGTACGGGTCTTGCTTCCTCATAAAGGAAATATTCCTCATGCCTTCTGTCTTAAGCCGGCCCACCATAATATGAGCCGTCCTTCTGGGCCTTGAGCCTCCTGGGCCCCCGGGTCTTGTCGCTCCTCTGATCCGCTTGCCAGGTCACCCATAAGTCGTTAGGATCGGGCGGGTCACTTAGTGTGTCGTCCAGTCAGGGCGGGTCATTAGTGAGTCGCCAAGTCCGGCCGGGTTATCCTTCCGGCCGGGTTATTCCGCGGGGTATATCCCCGACATTAGCCCCCAAGTTTAGCTTGGATTTATCCATGGTAAACTTATGCTGTAAAATAAACATAAGAACAAATTTGATAGGTTGTGCTCCGGGTTAAGAATTCTTGTAAACCGGCACCTGAACATCCTTAAGTCCTTGTCATTTCCTTCTTCTAGAGAATCCGGGTCAAATAAGCTAGCTTCATACTCAATTTGCTGATGTTGGTTTCTCACAGAAAAATATTGTGAAGAATAATCCACTTGAGTCGGCTTCCAAGGCGTCGGGTTAAATAATTTTGGTTTTCAAATACTCATCTGATATTTAGCCAGCTTGAAGATGTAAAACTTGTCGGTTTATCATTACCAAAAATTACCGGATTATAAAACAGACGATGCCGGGTCATAATTGTTGTTGACACCGGTTTATGAAATTGATCCTCCTGATCTGCTCAAAACTGATAATTTGAAGATTTTTCTCCCTTACATCCATATTACCTGTAGCCCCCAAGTGTCGGGTCATTATGCAATAATGAGCAGGGACTTTGTAGATATAACCATGTAAATTTGAACAGCAATGTGTAGCCCCCAAGGGCCGGCTTAGTAAGATAATACTGAGCTGGGACTATGTATATAATTGATAATAACATCATATAATATAGTCTCCACCATGGGGCTTGAACCCACGTCCACAAGGTTAAGAGCTTTGTACTCCACCAACTAAATAGTGGACCGTTCAATATAGTGGATTACTGCTTGTGTACCTTGAATTTTTGACAGGAGCAATTGGTAGCCCCCAAGGGCCAACTCATTTAGAATGTGATGAGTCGGGTCTTCAATAAGTTAAGCAAAAAATGACTTTGCATTAGCGCCCAAGTGCCATGGTGCATGCTGGCAGTGACATGGGACTTGCATATTTGATATAATCCCAATCAGAATAATATAGCCCCCAAGTGCCGGGTCGTAAGCCTGCGGCGACTCGGGACTATTCATTCCATTGTAGAATAAATCATATCCATTGATAAAAATAATAGCCGTTGCGCTAAAGCGACTTTGAAAACCTCATCTGTTGATAAGTAAATCCAGATTTAAATACCCGGTGGCTCTTGGCCGATGGCGATTTAATACACCTCCATTGTAAGCCGGAATTTTTATAACCCGGTGGCCTATAGCCCTTGAGAAAATCAATTCTTGATAACCCCTTTGAGACACCAATTTCAGTGATGAGCTTGGACCGAAGCATTTATATAAGTCATAATTCTGCAAATCCTGCACAGAGTTTAAACAACATACGCCCTGGTGACTTAACGTCAAAAGCCAGGGCGGATATTCACCCAAATGTAGTCTTATCCTACACACAAGTAGATCACAAGATCCCTAAGATCCTTTAAATGATACCGCCAGTTTATGTGACCCGGACAGTGAAGTTGATAAGTCAACTCTGTAAGAGCCGGCACATATGATATTTGTGACAACTCAAATACTTGCGATTGTATAAAAACAGATAAATTTTTTGAGGCTTCTGATTCGAATACGATCAGTAAACCGTTCCAAAGGGGTTAAGCTAAGATTCGAATATGATCATATAGCCCCCAGTGGCGTTGGCGTTGCCGATCAAAGTGGGTATCGACAACTATGTTCTCTTTGGTTCGAATATGACCTATGTTTGAACAGGAAGCCCCCAAATGACCTTAAAAGTTGTTTAACGATGCTGATTCGAATACGATCCACGTCGATTCCCGAAGGGGTTGAGCTATGATTCGGATACGATCAAGAAGCCCCCAAGTAGGTTCAGCAGTTTGCTAATCAAAAGGGTATCGACAACTATGTTCTCTTTGGTTCGAATACGACCTTGTTGGAAATATGCCCTAGAGGCAATAATAAATTGGTTATTATTATTATTTCCTTGTTCATGATAATCGTTTATTATCCATGCTATAATTGTATTGATAGGAAACTCAGATACATGTGTGGGTACATAAACAACACCATGTCCCTAGTGAGCCTCTAGTTGACTAGCTCGTTGATCAATAGATGGTTACGGTTTCCTGACCATGGACATTGGATGTCGTTGATAACGGGATCACATCATTAGCAGAATGATGTGATGGGCAAGACCCAATCCTAAGCCTAGCACAAAGATCGTGTAGTTCGTATGCTAATGTTTTCTAATGTCAAGTGTCTTTTCCTTAGACCATGAGATTGTGCAACTCCTGGATACCGTAGGAATGCTTTGGGTGTACCAAACGTCACAAAGTAACTGGGTGGCTATAAAGATGCACTACAGGTATCTCCGAAAGTGTCTGTTGGGTTGGCATGAATCGAGACTGGGATTTGTCACTCCGTGTAAACGGAGAGGTATCTCTGGGCCCACTCGGTAGGACATCATCATAATGTGCACAATGTGACCAAGGGGTTGATCACGGGATGATGTGTTACGGAACGAGTAAAGAGACTTGCCGGTAACGAGATTGAACAAGGTATCGGTATACTGACGATCGAATCTCGGGCAAGTACAATACCGTTAGACAAGGGAATTATATACAGGATTGATTGAGTCCTTGACATCGTGGTTCATCCGATGAGATCATCGTGGAACATGTGGGAGCCAACATGGGTATCCAGATCCCGCTGTTGGTTATTGACCGGAGAACGTCTCGGTCATGTCTGCATGGTTCCCGGACCCGTAGGGTCTACACACTTAAGGTTCGATGATGCTAGGGTTATAAAGGAAGTTTGTATGTGGTTACCGAATGTTGTTCGGAGTCCCGGATGAGATCCCAGACGTCACGAGGAGTTCCAGAATGGTCCGGAGGTAAAGATGTATATATGGGAAGTCCTGTTTTGGTCACCGGAAAAGTTTTGGGTTTTATCGGTAATGTACCGGGACCACCGGGAGGGTCCCAGGGGTCCACCAAGTGGGGCCACCATCCCCGGAGGTCTGCATGGGCCAAGTGTGGGAGGGGACCAGCCCCAGGTGGGCTGGTACGCCCCCCCACAAGGGCCCAAGGCGCCTAGGGTTTGGGGAGGGGGCGCCTCCACCTGACTTGGGGGGCAAGTTTCCCCCTTTCCCCCCTTGGCCGCCCCCCTAGATGGGATCTAGGGCTGGCCGCCGCCCCTAGGGGTGGAAACCTAGGTGGGGCACAGCCCCCTCTCCCCCTATATATAGTGGAGGCAAAGGAGCAGCCCAACACACGAAGTTCTTCTCCTGTTGGCGCAGCCCTACCTCTCTTTCTCCTCATATCTCACAGTGCTTGGCGAAGCCCTCCAGGATTGCCACGCTCCTCCACCACCACCACGGCATTGTGATGCTGCTGGATGGAGTCTTCCTCAACCTCTCCCTCTCTCCTTGCTGGATCAAGGCATGGGAGACGTCACCGGGTTGTACGTGTGTTGAACGCAGAGGTGCCGTCCGTTCGGCAGTAGGATCTCCGGTGATTTGGATCACGACGAGTACGACTCCTTCAACCCCGTTCTCTTGAACGCTTCCGCTTAGCGATCTACAAGGGTATGTAGATGCACTCTCCTTCCCCTCGTTGCTAGTCTCTCCATAGATAGATCTTGGTGACTCGTAGGAAAATTTTGAATTTTTGCTACGTTCCCCAACAGACCTATGTTTGAACAGGAAGCTCCCAAGTGACCATATAAGTTTTGGCATTGCGCCGATCAAGAGGGTACTGATAGCTATGCTTGATAAGCAGGAAGCCCCCAAGTGACCATAATAAGATAAGCCGTAAGGCATGATACCTATGTTTGAACCGCGCATCATGGAAGCAAGTTCTTTTTGGCACCCTTTAATCTTTCTGAGAACTCGAACTTGCCAGAGATTAATTCTTTTTGAACCGGAAGTAAACCGGATTTGAAAGCTTCAAAACTTTGAGAGAGATAAATTTACCTTGAACCGGGTTTTGAGCCGGATTTGAGAGCTTCAAAAATTTGTGAGGGACAAATTTACCCTGGGCCGGCTTTTGAACCGGATTTTAAACCAGAGTCCTTATTTTGAGCCGGAAATCTTCTGACGGCTTTTAAATTTTCATTGATCTAGCAGTAATCTCCGGGGGCCGGGTTATTTTTCCCTTCAATGACCCGGAGTTCTTGAATTCATTGAAACCGGCTAATTTTGCCGAGTCATACCATTGTAGCCCCCGAGTCGCAAGACGACTCGAGGAGTTGGCTTGAGATTCTCCATATTTGACCATAGCAGAAGGTGTATATTATTGGCGTTCATAGCGCGATGTGAATCCACAGAAGGTTGAGGTGACTGCGGCGGGTTATAAATGATCTCGTATGAGCCGTGTCAGCAACTCGGCCAATGGTTCCTTCCAATTGGCTGTTTGAAGTTAACCAAACTGTAGTAGCGGCGACTTGTGCGCCTGCCCATGAACCATCCAGTGCAGACAGCGGTTGATAATATATGATAATTTGCCTCTAATTTGTTGGAAGAAAACCAGGCTTCCCAAGTAGTGACTTGCTCATACTCAATAACCAGCTCATCCAGACAAGTGCGGCCCGGTGCGTTGATGTAAAAACGACTGCAACATCTGAGGCGGCACAGACAGATAAACCGGCCGTGGCGTTGTAAGCCGGTGCGGACGGGCAAGTTGTCCACCTTGTTGTAAGCCGGCGTGGCCACAGCGTTGTAAGCCGATGCAGGAGTCCGTTGAGTAACGACGACCACCTGTGCCAAAAGATGTTGGCGTGCCTCCATCTCCGTGGTATAATATCACTTTTTGTCATAAATAATTGCTTGTATAAACAATATTGCAGACCAAGGCAAAGATAAATTGTTCTTTGATAAAAACAACATATGCTAATAAAACAAACTTAGATGGATATCACCTGATATGTTAGGCTGGAAATAATCCGCCATGAAGTTGATGACATCTTATGGTGAAACTGAAATCACTCACGGGTGAGCCGGCCGCAGTTTTTATAAGCTGGTGCGTCCGAGGAAGGTCGGCACCGGCGTTGTAAGCCGGCATGGACGAAAGAGTCGGCGGCGGCGTTGGAAACGGCAAGGACGCGGGCAAGTCGGCCGCGGCGTTGGAAACGGCAAGGACGCGGGCGAGTCGGCCGCGGACGCGGACGACGAGTCCGTTGCGACTGTTGATGTAGCAAGGGCGGCGACTTGCTCAAGCATCCGTCCAGAACACGGCACGAACATGCTAGGGCAAAAATAATATTGACGCACGCTCTTTTGTGACACCTTTGTAATAAATAATGGTTCTGCGAAAAAATACCATAGATCAGTGTAATTGTTCTCACAAATTAATATGTGCTGTTAAAATAGACTGGACGAATATCACCTGATGTTTGAACGAGAGATGATCTCGTTTGTCTCCATAAACAGTGAGCCATTGTCCTGCTTTTCTTGGACAAAAGATGACTTGTGGGTACGTCCTCCGGGACACACACACTGACGAAGGCAGCAGTAGCGGGTCATGACACAGAGGCAAGTTGGTAGTGCGGTTTGCTTGTTTCAGCCGTGGAGGCAGCAGGCGCTGGAGGCGATGTGACGGAGCGACGCGTCGGCCATGGCAGAGCCGCAACAGCGGGGGAGCGGCCGGGTCGACCCAGGCGGGTTTGACCCAGTTGTGGTGGCCGTGGATAACCCACGCCTGCCCGGGTCGTGCTCTTTTTTTTTTTACTGCATGCTTCAGCGCATGCATGCGCAGCCTGTTCGTGAAGCGTGACGACCGAGGCTGTGGTCTTGAAATTTGGAGTGTTAGGTCATGTGTTGGCCGTATGCGCTTTTTTCCCTGTTGATGATCCAGCGGTAGTAGTACTTTACTGTGAGCTTGTAAATTCCTAGGCCTTCGCGTGGGAGTTGAAAAAGCATCAATCAAGTTTGGAAGTCATGCATGAAGCTTTGCACATAGCAGCAGTACTGATGATAGTAGTTGTAACACCAGTAATTTTGTTGGGGCAATCTGACCACATCAATCTCTTTTCACAAATCTGACTGCATTAATATTTTAAACTCCCCGGACAGAAGCGGAAGCCGGTACAGCGGCTCTTCCACAGCGGAGGCGATCCGAGGCTTGGCCTAGGATGGAAACCGCTGATAGACAACGCGCCCACGTCCACCAGCAATTGCAGATTGCCCAATGCTTGCATCTTTCTGTCTAGGTGTTGCTCTCAAACTGAAAATACGCATTGTGCCTTTGTTACTAGACACTACCAACCACTGCAAGTTTTGTGATAGTGCAATGCTATATATCTCGGTTTTGTCTGCTCCTCTCGTGCAGACAAACGCCATCCATCGTGTTTGAATATTCTGATCAAAATACCCCTAACACTGACTGTATAATTCCTTGACACATCCCAGGGTAGGCCATCACCGAAGTGTCTGACCGAGACTGGCGAACTGAAGCCGTTTTTGGTGATTCGGCTGCTGAAGCGAGCCCAGAGGTGACTCGGGATCATACCATGGCAACAGCAAGGCAGAGTCAGCGTCCTGAAGCGGTAACAGAGAAAACAGGGCTGGCCTGCAGTGGCCCGAGGCGGGGATGGTGGCTCGACGCGCGGCTCTAGCCTCGGCAAGCCGGTGAAGCGGCTCGCGGCAGTGGCAAGGTGACAGGCGGCCCACAGACGGTGGCTGCAGCCGGGTCACATAGGGCTACCGCGGAGACCGCCGCAACATCAAAGTGGGCAGAGACGGCTCCAAGGCGACGTCAGAACCAGCGACTACAGAGCGCGGCGATAGAGGAGCTCGGCGGTTTAGAGCAGCGAGATCCGACGGCGACTCAGACAGGAGGCGACTCGGTAACAGCATGGTTAATAGTATAGCCAACTGCTGGCTATAAGCCATTGCCAGGTCATCTATAACCCATTTTATAGGCAATATATATAATAGTTGATTAGAAGAGTGTATTACTTTTTTATTATATGCTCCACATTTCACTCTAACAAAATGTCTAGGAGCACGTGCTAGAGCTGGCTCTTCATCAAGAGCCCGCTTATCTTCTCTCTCCTCTTCTCTTTCCTCCAACTAAGCAAAAATATACTAGTTTATTTTTTATAGCCAGCTGACTCAGCTTTAGTGTACTTGCTCTAAGCTGCGGCGGGTAGTTTAGGCTGTGGTCGGCTTAGGACCGCGGTGATGGAGTCGGCGGTTCAGACACGGAGGCGATCCAACAGCTCAATGCGGCGGCTCAACAGCCACGGTGATGGAGGCGGGCTCGACGGCGCACCGGCGGATTTATAACGGTGCGAGGCGGAGAACGGTGAGGGCCGACTCACAGCAGTGGGTCAATGAGGTAGCGGAGATGACCATGGGCAGCTCGAGGCGGCGCTGCAGGCCGAGGCAAGACGAAGCCACGCGTGCGGGATCGAGGGTGCGGCCGTGCGGAGTCAAGGCCGACCACGGCGACCGACGGCTCTTCAGCCGATGAACGGCGACTTGTAACAGAAGTGGGCAGTGGCATCGGCGGCTCGTCGGTAGCGGACTAGCGGGCGACGGGTTGATGAGGCGATGGCCAGTGAACGGACACGCGGCGACGGGGCAGCTCGACGAGCCGCAGGCAGCATAGTCCGAATCCAAATCTTCCATCCACATCCGTTCCGGGTCGTCCATCGTTGCTTTTGACTTCTTGTTTTTTTTTCACGCTCCACCATCGTTGCATACCGGAACTTTCCCTTAAAATATACCAATAATAATACAGCTCATCGCGTCTGTTTTGTCTGCTGCCACCGCTTTGGAATTCACTGAGACATGCAACGTAGCCGATGACAATACGGCAGGTCAGACCACCAATCGACACAGTAGCAATTGGATCCGGACACTGAGTCTGTAGCAAAAAATCCCGACGGTTTTGACAGACCATACGTTGTTTCCGGGAAAGAACTTCCGTTGATCTCGGCGGAATCAACTTGATGGATCGCACAGGCGGCGGCGGCCATACAACAAGATCCTAATCTCTCTTGTGTTCAACCTGCGCACTGCCACCTTAAAAGTTAATCATGATTTGAACATAAACTGATGAACATGCCGGCTCTTCTTCTTTCGGCCAATGGCAAGCCTCTCCATCCCAAGAGAGTGCCCTTCAAAAACTTAATACCACCGTACGCGAGCCCCATGGTGGGCGTCAACTGTCGTGGAATTGTCACGCCAGATGTCCTCTTGCAAGGACTTAGTTGCGAGGCCAAGACATCTATGTGGTAGCTTCAGAGGGGTTGGGTGGAACCGAGAAGCTCTAAGCGGATCATCACAAAAGACGAGGATTTAGACAGCTTTGGGCCCCGGGAAACATCATCCGGAATAGCCCTACATGCTGTTTGAGGTTAGGTCTCATTATGCTCATCGAGAGTCGCCGCATAAGCCGGCTCCCCCCTTTGGTCTAGCCCTAGATATTGTTTCTTGTTCCTTGTCCATCTTTGGGGAGCCCTGCCCCTCCTTATATAAGTTGAAGGGGCGGCTTACATGTAGAGTCCTATTAGGATTAGAACTAACTTATTCTCTATTACAAGTCAGATACAAGTACGGGTCTTGCTTCCTCGTAAAGGAAATATTCCTCATGCCTTCTGTCTTAAGCCGGCCCACCATAATATGAGCCGTCCTTCTGGGCCTTGAGCCTTCTGGGCCCCCGGGTCTTGTCGCTCCTCTGATCCGCTTGCCGGGTCACCCATAAGTCGCCAGGATCGGGCGGGTCACTTAGTGTGTCGTCCAGCCAGGGCAGGTCATTAGTGAGTCGCCAAGTCCGGCCGGGTTATCCTTCCGTCCGGGTTACTCCGCGGGGTATATCCCCGACAATAATCCTATATCTCATAATCCCTATTAACATTTATTCATATTTATGCTTTCCCACTTCGAAAATATGATGACCAGAAAGTAAAGAATTACAATACTTACGACACTTTTGTTGTGCCTCCAACAGTAGGTGCACACTCTCCATGCCAACATGACCACTTCCCTGGACATTGTCATTGGGCCTCGATGAGTATCATGATTAGGGGATGCAGAGCTATGGGACACATGGTACAACGGAGGGTAGTGCCCCCCCAGCTGTCGTGCGGGGCGAAACAGGGTGCGAGCAAGATGCAATGTTGTCACACTCTCTCTATTCTTCATCTCTCGCTCTCTCCTCCCTATCTTAGTGATGACATCGATGACATGCAGAATTGAGGAATATCTTGATGGTTAGCAAGTACGGGCGAACTTCAAATATATTCTCCATTAAGAAATATTTCTTTTTAATATTTCATTCACTTTTAATTATTATACTACATCTGTCTCAAAATAAGTGTCCCACCCTTGTACTAACTAACAGTACTCCCCCGTTCCTAAATATGTCTTCTTAAAGATTCAATATGGACTACATACGGAGTAAAATAAGTGAAAGCACACTCTAAAATATGTCTATATACATCCATATGTAGTCCATATTAAAATTTATAAAAGACTTAAATTTAAAAACGGAGGGAATACAATGTATAAAATTGTATTGAGAGTTATTTTAGAACAGAGGAGCATGGACTAACAACAAATATCATCAAGTATTAATCGGTGCTCTTTCAGAAATGAAAAATTCGGTGCTAGCACGCGTGCATCCAGTAGCTTCCAGCCGGTACAAGACGGATCTCATTCCATTTCATTAAAGAAAAGTACTCACGGTCCACTGCGTGCCTTATCTCATCGCCACTCCTCTCCTTTTTATTCAGATCGCCAATTCCTCCGCCCATCCTAATCCAGCGCTGGTCCTCTTCCTCTTCTCCATCCAATCTAGCCAGGAGCCGCACGTGCGCGGGCCGTGGTGGCTGGCCAGCGCAGCACTCCCTAATCGGCGATGAACCCAGAGGACGCCATGGCTGGCGCCTTGGAGCTCCTCTGCCTCGTCCTGATCTGGCCGTCCGCCCCAGTCGCCAGCCCCGTGCTCCGGATCAGGCCAGCAACCTCGCCTACGACTTGATTCGGACCTCCTAGCCTTCGCCACCTGCGCCATGCCCCAAAGGTTCGGCCGGTCCGCGTCACTCATTCTCGCTTCTTCCTTTGCTCGCGGCTCGCGTTGACTGCGAAAGGCCACATGCCTCGTCCAACCACATCCTCTCACTGCCTTGCTCCTCCACCACCACACCTCTCCTTTCTTCCTCCCCTCCATGCCAGCCGGGCACTCTCCCTCTCCCGCCTCCGTTCGCCGCAGGTGAGTGCGCGGCTGCGGGTGTCTGGCCAACAGTAACAACTGCGGCAGTTCGGTGCCCGGAGAAGCCGCGCGCTGGGCGATGTGGAGGAGGACGACCTGCCGCTTCCTCATTCGGGCATCCTCCTCTGCGCCGTCGGTGAGCCCTCCCCTACTTCCTCCATCTCTCTTCTCTCCCCTGTGCTTCTTCTCTAAGAGCTCTCTCTGCCGTCTATTTTTCTACAGAGAGACGTCCATGGCCGCCCGATGCCCGAGCGCCGCCGGCCAAGGACCCGCCGGCGTCCAGACCCCCTCCACGCCATCCCCATCTCGCCGGAGACCTACACCAAGTCCCATCCAGCACCCGCACCACCCTTTAGGCCCGCCCCGCAGCGCTGCAGCCCGAGCGCTTGGGCCGCCTCGCACCCGAAGCAGAGGAGAGGAGCTCCCTGCCACGAGCCTCTCCAGCCCGGACAAACCAGCAAGCCGACCCCGCCTCCTTCTCACTTCCCTCCTCCTTCCTTTTTTCCGCCGGGATGCATCATCCCTTCCTTCGCTTCTGCGGCGTGGAAGCCGACAGCAAGCTGCGGCCCGTGCCCGACGATGGAGAAGGCAAATGGATAAGCGGAGGTGGTGCCCGGCGGCGAAGCAGTTTAATTAAGGACCGGGGTAGAATTGTAACTAATGTGGGGTGTTTATGTAAAAACGAAGCGTTATCTCATGTACCCACTTAAAATAGGACTGCGGATTGAATTATCAAAAATGAAGGGACTTTTCTGCAAAATCGCTAGCGAAGACGGACGGCAGAAACCCAATTCCCGAGCCGTCATGATCTCCTTCCTCCATTGTTGGATCACCGGAGCTGTCATCCTCTCCTTCTTGACCATCGATGTCGTTGAGAAACCACAAGGGATCACCTCCGTCGCGGATTATATCCCCCAACAACTCTTCTTGTTCTAAGTCTCTGTCCATAGTTTCTGCAAATATTACAACATGGCAATATACAAACATGAGAGATGGATTAGTGGCAAACATGAACTTAATATCACAACAAGGAATCATTTGCTTATGAGCAATGGATTAGTGGCAAACATCGTCAAGGACTCCTCCCCTTATGTCTGATGAGTCATCCTATATATCTTTCGAGAGAGGATACTTTGCGGACCGCCTCTCTCATGCCTGTCCGACGTCCCCCCTCATGTTGAAGTTATCAGGGTTATGTTTTAATGATCTCCCACCATGTCGAAGTTATAGGGTTTATGTTTTAACAAAACCCCATCATGTCGAAGTTATCAGGGTTATGTTTTAACGACCCCCCTCATGTCGAAGTTATCGGGGTTATGTTTTAACGACCCCCTCTCATGTCGAAGTTATTGGAGTTATGTTTTAACGACCCCCCTCATGTCGAAGTTATCGAGGTTATGTTTTAATGGAACAAAATGTGTTTTTGACATTAGACGTCAATAGTATTATACATAACAAAAATGCTATATGATATTATTGTTGTAGCATTATATATAAGACCCCACTCGCCACCTTCGACAAACGGGTAGGGGTGGGAGGGGTAGGAGATCGGCAACGCTCTTTCTTCTAGGTTTTGGGTGGCCTCTAGAGTTGGTCGGGTAAGCGGACCGGGAGTAAAACTTAGTAAAGTTGCCTCTCCCCGATTTAGGCAAAGTAAAACTTAGTAAGATCATCATGCCCATTTAGTAAAGTTGCCTCTCCTCGAAATAGAAAAACAATATGCATACATCCATGGACCATCCGTACATCATAGCTCATATATTCAAACTTAATATGAGTTTTAGCAAGATCATCATGAACAAAAATTTCTATGAACAAAATAAATTTCTATGTACAAAAAAATCATGAACATTTAGTAAAGTTGCCTCTCCTCGATTTAGGCAAAGTAGAACTTAGTAAACTTAATATGAGTTTTAGCAAGATAATCATGAAGAAAAAATTCTATGAACAAAAAAACTTTCTATGAACAAAAAAAAAGCATACATCAATGGATAAAAATATCTATGAACAAAAAAATCATACATCAATGCATACATCCATGGATCATCCATACATCTGCATATACATACATACAACATCCATACATACATGAATGGAAAAAATCTATGCACGAAAAAAGCAGAGGAGGGGCGGCGGTGTGGCAAGCAGAGCAGCTGGGACGGCGATGGCGGCAGCGAGGCAGGCAGGGGCGCGGGGGAAGGAGGGCTCACTGGGGACGGCTCGGGGCAGGGCGCGCATCGGGACAGAGGGCGTCGAGGGCGTCGATGGCGAGCTCGGGCATCCTGACGGCGTCGATGTGCTCGGAGTAGTCGGGGGCAACTGAAAAATTCCTAAGTCCCTCCTTATATACACAACCCTTTGTCTTGGTTGGTGGCTGCAACCGGGACCAAAGGTCACCTTTCGTCCCGATTGGAGCCACCAACCCGGATTAAAGGTCAATTTCAGCAGCCCAAAGGGCGAGAAGCAGAGACCTTTAGTCCCGGTTGGTGGCTCGAATCGAGACGAAAGGGTGGCATTAGTCCCGGTTGGTGGCTCGAACCAGGACCAAAGGCACCCCTTTCGTCCCTGTTCGAGCTACCAACAAAAACCAATAGCCTGGCATAGCGGTGTGCTAGGAGTTTAGTCCCAACACGCTAGTTGAGACAGGGCAACACTGGTTTATAAGGCGTGATGCGGCTGAGCTTTCGAGCTCCTCTCTAATGCAGGCAGTACTTACCTAACCTTTGTCACTGCCATGTTGGGCTTGTTGGGCCCACGGGCCTGCATCCTGGCCCATGTACAGATGCATTTCTAGTCGTATGCAGGCCATGGTGGCCTAGTAGGCGGCATTTGTTTTATTTTTTATGTAATTTTAGTTTGCTATTAAAGTTTTTAACATAAAATACTTTATGAAAGTTCTTTTTGCTATTAAAGTTTTTAACAAAAAATACTTTGATAATTTTAGTTGCATAAATTTTATATAATTTAAAGTTAATATTATTTTGATAATATTTTTTTAATTTTTATGTCATTTTAGTTTGCTATTAAAGTTTTTAACATAAAATACTTCATGAAAATTCTTTTTGCTATTAATTTTTTAAGAAAAAATAAATTGATAATTTTAGTTGCATAAATTTTATATAATTTTAAGTTAATATTATTTTGATAATAACTAGAGGTTTATAAAAGCTTTTTAGTTGATTCTTTTTTGCTATTGAAGATATTATAGTTTTGTTTTAGTTGACCATAACAAAATATCTTAATTGATTCATTTTAGTTCATTCTTTTTGCTATTAGAGTTTTATAAAAGCTTTTTGTTCATTCTTTTTGCCATTAGAGTTTTATAAAAGCTTTTTAGTTCATTCTTTTTGCTACTAGAGTTTTATAAAAAAAAATAGTTCATTCTTTTGAAAAGCACTACAAATGAACTCTTAAAAGGTTGAAAGTTGGCATGGTATCATCATTTCACCCACATAGCATGTGCTAAAAAGTTGAGAGGGTTGCAGCAAAAGCTGGATGCACTTCTTGTACAAAATGGACAATCTCTTTCGAAGTATCAGGGTTTTGGACGAAAACTCATGTGTTACAAAAGGGATTTCATTTTTTGAACTTATTTTAACACCAAACTTTTTGTGTGTTCAAAATGCACCATTCAAAGCCACATCATCAGTTTTCAACCCTTTCCGACTTCATTTGGTATTTTTCATGCATTTACTGTTTGTTTTAGCTAAATGACCCTAAATTAAAAAGCACTACAAATGAACTCTTAGAAGGTTGAAAGTTGGCATGGTATCATTATTTCACCCACATAGCATGTGCTAAAAAGTTGAGAGGGTTAGGGAAAAAACTAGATGCACTTCGTGTACAAAATGGACAATCTCTTTCGAAGTATCAGGGTTTCGGACAAAAACTCATCTGTTACAAAAGACATTTCATATCTTGACATGTAACTGTAGTGATATTCTAGATCAAAGCCATAATCAGAATAGTTGTGGAGAGAAAGTCTTCACTTTTTCTTCGCGTGTGTCCCTTGCTTATTGCGCCGTAACCATGGATAATCTTCATCATTTAATAGGGTGCTTGAGTCAGTCTTGACTTTGAAGGGAGAAATTTCATGAAACTTTTCATAATCTTCAGACATGTCTGTCTTGCCATCCACTCCCATGATGTCTCTTTTCCCTAAAATAACCATGTGGCGCTTTGGCTCATCGTATGATGTATTCGCTTCCTTATCTTTTCTTCTTCTCGGTTTGGTAGACATGTCCTTCACATAAAAAACATGTGCCACATCATTGGCTAGGACAAATGGTTCGTCTGTGTACCCAAGATTGTTCAGATCCACTATTTTCATTCCGTACTGTGGGTCTATCTATAGCCCGCCTCCTGACAGATTGACCCATTTGCACTGAAACAAAGGGACCTTAAAATCATGTCCATAGTCAAGTTCCCATATGTCCACTATGTAACCATAATATGTGTCCTTTCCCATGTTGGTTGCTGCATCAAAGCGGACACCACTATTTTGGTTGGTGCTCTTTTGATATTTGGCGATCGTGTAAAATGTATTCCCATTTATCTCATACCCTCTGTAATTCAATACAATCGAAGATGGTCCCCTGGCCAACGAGTACATCTCATCTGCAATAGTGGTGTTACCCATGAGATGTGTTTGCAACCAATTGCCAAAAGTCCTGATGTGTTCACATCTAATCCAGTCGTCACACTGCTCCGGGTGTTTGGAGCGAAGAATATTCTTTTGTTCATTCATACGAGGTCACCAAGGTTGAATTCTATAGAATTGTGTAGTGTGCTTGAGCCCAAGAATGCCCTTCCCTAAATATTATTGGGTCTGCTCCTTGCGTGCCTTTTCCAGTCAGTCTCCCCTCATACCGTGATTGAGGGAGACGAGTCGGCTTAAGGTCATGAATGAAGTCAACACAAAACCCAATGACCTCCTCCGTTTGATGGCCCGTGGAGATGCTTCCTTTTGGCCTAGCACGGTTATGAACATATTTCTTTAACACTCCCATGAACCTCTCAAAGGGGAACATATTGTGTAGAAATATAGGGCCTAGAATGACAATCTTATCGACTAGATGAACTAGGACATGCGTCATGATATTGAAGAAGGATGGTGGGAACACCAGCTCGAAACTGACAAGACATTGCACCAAATCATTCTTTAACCTTGGTAGGATTTCTGGATTGATTACCTTCTAAGAGATTGCATTGAGTAATGCACATAGCTTCACAATGGCTAATCGAACATTTTCCGGTAGAAGCGCCCTCAATGCAACCGGAAGTAGTGGCATCATAATCACGTGGCAGTCATGAGTCTTTAGGTTCTAGAACTTTTTCTCTACCATATTTATTATTCCCTTTATGTTGGATGAGAAGCCAAACGATACCTTCATACTGAGCAGGCATTCAAAGAAGATTTCCTTCTTTTCTTTGGTAAGAGCATAGCTGGCAGGACCTTCATACTGCTTTGGATGCATGCCATCTTTTTCATGCACACGTTGCTGGTCCTCCCGTGCCTCTGGTGTATCTTTTGTCTTCCCATACATGCCCAAGAAGCCTAGCAGGTTCACGCAAAGATTCTTCGTCACGTGCATCATATCGACTGCAGAGCGGGCCTATAGGTCTTTCCAATAGGGTAGGTCCCAAAATATAGATTTCTTCTTCCACATGGGTGCGCGTCCCTCAATGTCATTTGGAATAGATAGTCCGCCAGGACCCTTTCCAAACATTACTTGTAAATCATTGACCATATCAAGTATGTGATCACCAGTACGGAGGGCGGGCTTCTTCCGATGATCTGCCTCACCTTTGAAATGCTTGCCTTTCTTTCGACATTGATGGTTGGTCGGAAGAAATCGACGATGTCCCAGGTACACATTCTTCCTACATTTTTCCAAATATATACTTTCAATGTCATCTAAACAGAGCGTGCATGCGTGGTATCCCTTGTTTGTCTGTCCTAAAAGGTTACTGAGAGCAGGCCAATCATTGATGGTTACAAACAACAACGCATGTAGGTCAAATTCCTCCTGGTTGTCCTCATCCCAAACACGTACACCTTTTCCATTCTACAGCTGTTAAAGTTCTTCAACTAATGGCCTTAGGTACACATAAATGTCGTTGCCGGGTTGCTTAGGGCCTTGGATGAGCACTAACATCATAATGAACTTCCGCTTCATGCACAACCAAGGAGGAAGGTTATAGATACATACAGTCACAGTACAGGTGCTATGATTGCTACTCTGCTCTCCAAAAGGATTAATGCCATCTGCACTTAAACCAAACCATACGTTCCTTGCGTCACCTGCAAAGTCCCCCCACATTCTCTCAATTTTTCTCCACTTCGTCCCATCAGCGGGTGCTCTCAACTTCCTGTCTTTCTTACGGTCCTCTTTGTGCCATCGCATCAACTTGGCATGCTCTTTGTTCTTGAACATACGTTTCAACAGTGGTATTATAGGAGCATACCACATCACCTTGGCAGGAATCCTCTTCCTGGGGCACTCGCCCTCAACATCACCAGGGCAATCTCGTCTGATCTTATACCACAATGCACCACATACCGGGAATGCATTCAAATCCTCATACTCACCGTGGTAGAGGATGTAGTCATTAGGGCATGCATGTATCTTCTGCACCTCCAATCCTAGAGGGCATAGAACCTTCTTTGCTTCATACGTACTGTCGGGCAATTTGTTATCATTTGGAAGCTACTTCATCATTATTTTTAGTAGCTTCCCAAATCCGTTGTCAGATACACCATTGTCTGTCTTCCGTTGCAGCAATTTCAGTGTGGTACCAAGCTTTGTGTTGTCATGTTTGCAATTTGGGTACAACCCTTTTTTGTGATCCTCTAACATGTGATCAAACTTCAGCTTATCCCTTTCACTTTGGCATTGTATCTTTGCATCAACAATGACCCGACGAAGATCATCATAAGGCACATCATCTAGTTCCTCTTGATCTTCAGCTTTCCTCGTTGTAGTATCACCGTATTCAGGGGGCGGATAGTGGTCATCATCCTCTTCTTCTTTGTTGTCTTCCGTCATAACCCCTCTTTCTCTGTGTTTGGTCCAAACATTATAGTGTGGCATGAAACCCTTCTCAAGCAGGTGGACGTGAAGGGTCTTCGAGTCAGAGTAATCCTTCGTATTCCCATAGATAACGCATGGACAATACATAAAACCATTCTGCTTGTTTGCCTCAGCCACTTCGAGAAAATTATGCAGGCCCTCAATGTACTCAGAGGTGCGTCTGTCACCGTACATCCATTGCCGGTTCATCTGCGTGCATTATATAATTAAGTGTATCAAAAACCATTACAGAATATCATGAATAGAGAAGTGACCAAATTAATACAAGTTCATCATCACATTAAAACCAAAGTACAGTAGTGATCAAAAGTTATTACTGAAAAAATACATGAAGTTCATACATAGTTCTCATTCAACAACATATAGCTCTCTAGAGCATCTAATTAAACATACATTGAAACTATGTAAAACATTTCAATGCAACAACAAATGCAATCATAATTGCAACTAAGGTAACAATTGATCCAACGGCATAATGATACCAAGGCTCAATATGATTGGCATATTTTCTAATCTTTCTAATCTTCAAGCGCATTCCATCCATCTTGATCTTGTGATCATCGACGACATCCGCAGCATGCAACTTCAATTCCATCTTCTCCTCCTCAACTCTTTTCAATTTTTTCTTCAAGTAATTGTTTTCTTTTTCAACTAAATTTAACCTCTCGACAAGAGGGTCGGTTGAAATTTCTGGTTCACATACTAGATAAAAACATCTATGTCACGTTGGTTGGCATAATTTTCATAAACACTAAATGAAACAAATAGTTATAAAAGATAATATACCACATCCCAATCATAGACATGACGAGGGCCGACGGGGGCGTATACCAAAATCATGGCACTATATAATAACAAACAATAATAAAAGTAAGAAAATTATATAAGTATCTATCTAAATCATACAAGTAAGAATTTTTTCTTTTAGAAAGAAGATAAGAACAAGAGGCTCACCACGGTGGTGCCAGCGATGAGATCGGCGCGGGCGATCGATGGCGGTGAGGACGGGGACAACATGGGACGGACCACCAAACCTAGAAAAATCTTGAGGAAAATGGAGCTTGAAGGTCGACCTTGGAGAGGAGAAAGTTTAAGTGTGGCTTGGGCATTTCATTGAACACCTCATGTAAATGCATAGAAGTGAGAACAGAGCAGCGCATGCACACCTCCCACATGGCCAAAAAACAGAGGAGAGGGTGGGAGGGCGAGGGTATATATAGGCATCTCTTTAGTCCCAGTTGGTGGCTAGAACCGGGACAGAAGACTGACCTTTAGTCTCAGTTCCAGCCACCAACCAGGACTAAAGGGGCTGCGTCAGGAGCAAGGCCCTTTGGTCCCGGTTCGTGTTTGGAACCGGGACCAAAGGGGTCAGACGAATCGGGACCTATGGCCCATGATGCCCGGCCGGCGCCCTGGCCTCACGAACCGGGATCACTACAAAAAAAGACACCTCCGTGACATTTTGGGCCGAACGAAATTTTTTTCTGTCATACTTATGACACTTCTATGACGATAATTATGACAAAACCCGGTATCATCATAGATGTGGAGGGCTCCTAATTCTATGATAAAAAATCATGACAAAAAATGGGCTTTTCGTCCTGGGCGGGCCGGAGACGCAGCTGCATGACATTCTTTGGGCCGTCCATGATGGAAAAAACCATGGTAGAAGCGAGGGCAAGGAAAATTTTGGGGAGTTCCCGGTTACGGTGGGTGGTCGGGGGTCAAGCGATGCATGTTTCTCTCATACATGTACATGCGTGTGTGCAAGGCGTTGGGCTCTAACTGAACCCGAGCGAGGCATTGGGCTCTAACTGAACCCGAGTGATTGCACTAGCTACATTACTGAACCCGAGTGATTCCTTCACTACTGCTGCTAACTGAAGCCGATCGAACCCTGCTGCCTCCTTTCCTTGATGAACAGTGAGCTTTGTTGGGGGGGGGGTTGGATGAACAGTTCCCGGTGGGGATGGATGAACAGGACCCTATGATGTTGCCTCTTGATGAATAGGACCCCGGTCGATCGAGCCGGTTGGGGCTGGATGAACAGGACGACCCCGTGGAGTGCTGGATGAATAGTAGCCGGTGGAGGGCTGGATGAACAGTAGCCTGTGGAGGGGTGGTTGAACAGGAGCCCGTGGAGAGGGCTGGTTGAACAATAGCCGGTGGAGTAGCGCGCGGTGGAGGCTGGATGAACATGAGCCCGTCGATGAACAGTCGTAGGTGGAGGCTGGAGGAGGTCGATGGTGGATGAATAGTAGCCCGTGGAGGTTGGAGGAGGTCGACGGTGGAGATGAACAGTATCCTGTGGAGTCCCGTCTTGCAGTACACCACACCCCTCTCGATAAACAGGACCCCCGTTTTGACCGTAGCGCTCCATCACAAGTTTGTTTCCTCCGTTTTGCGGTACGCCACACCACTCCCGATCAACAGGACCCTGTTTCGACCGTAGGAGGTCCAACACAAGTCCGTTTCCTCAGTTTTGCGGTATGCCAGACCCCTGTCGATGAATAGGATCCTGTTTCGAACGTGGCCGGTCGAACACAAGGCCGTTTCCTTCGTTGTGTGGTACGCCAGGCCTCGTTTCCATCGGCTGTTCCGTCCAAGCCCTCCCGATGAACACGACGACGCATTCCGTTCCGACGCACCCGGTTGGCTCCCCATGCACACGACGACGATGCTGTTTCTCCGTTCCGACCGGGCCGTGTACATGAGCCCTGGCCGTACGTATGCACGAGTAGGTGTTCGAGACCCCACCCGTATGTACGTACGCGGTCGTATTTCCTTTCTTGCACACTGGCCGATGTACGTACATATACATGCTACATGCACGCCTCTACTACGACATGTGTGCGCCTCTACATCGACCAGTATGTATGTACACGTTTGCGACCAAAATGAAAACACTACGTACGCCTCAACCAGGTGGGTCCCGACTGCCAGGCACTTCCTTTCCTGCGAAGATGTAGATTGTGGGTCCCAGTAGTCAGGGGGGTGAATCGTTTGTTTTTGCCCGAACGCACTTTCTTTGCTGGGGATCGTAGCAGAAATTCAAAATTGTCTATGCATCACCAAGATCAATCTATGGAGATAGTAGCAACGAGAGAGAGGGGAGTGCATCTTCATACCCTTGAAGATCGCGATGCGGAAGCGTTACAAGAACGTGGTTGGTGGAGTCGTTCACGAAGCGATTCAGATCGCGGCCGAATCCGATCTAAGAATCGAAGAATGGTGCCTCCGCGTTCAACACACGTACAATCCGATGATGTCTCCCGTGCCTTGATCCAGCAAGGAGAGAGGGAGAGGATGGGGAAGACTCCGTCCAGCAGCAGCACAATGGCGTGGTGGTGATGGAGGAGCGTGGCACTCCAGTAGGGCTTCGCCAAGCACTGCGAGAGATGAGGAGGGAGAGAGGTAGGGCTGCACCTTGGAGAGAATAACTCATGTGTTGGGCAGCCCCTAGACCTCAACTATATATAGGGGAAGGGAGGGGGCTGCGCCCCCTCTAGGGTTCCCACCCCAAGGGGTGCGGCAGCCCCTAGATCCCATCTAGGGTGGCGGCCAAAGGGGGAGAGGGGGAGGCGCACCTGGGGTGGGCCTTAGGGCCCATCTGCCCAAGGGTTTGCCCCCCTCTTCTCTTGAGGCGCTTTGGGCCTTGGTGGGGGGTGCCCCAGCCCACCTAGGGGCTGGTCCCTTCCCACTATTGGCCCACGCAAGCCTCTGGGGCTGGTGGCCCCTCCCGGTGGTCCCGGTACATTACCGGTTGTGCCCGGAACACTTCCGGTGACCAAAACCTCACTTCCTATATATTAATCTTTACCTCCGGACCATTTCGGAACTCCTCGTGATGTCCGGGATCTCATCTGGGACTCCGAACAACATTTGGTAACCACGTATATCTATTCCCTATGACCCTAGCATCATGGAACCTTAAGTTTGTAGACCCTACGGGTTCGGGAACCATGCAGACATGACCGAGACAACTCTTCGGCCAATAACCAACAGCGGAATTCAATGCATAAGCAGGCATGGCTTAGCACGCCAGCTTGCCGTGGAAAACTAGAGAAACTGAAATTATGATTGTGTCCTCCCATCCCGTCCATGCTGGGTCGCAGGCCGGCATGCATGACGGTCGAACGAGTGGACTCGAATCATCTCCCTCCTTGTCAATAATGATTCCACGGATTTAAAAGGCCTACAACAATTAAAGCGCATCTTTTTTCGCATCAGTTAGCTGCCTTAATTATGGATGGCTGCACGCAAGCACTCAAAATCGCTCACAACCAGTATGCGGAGCAGCATGCAACGAGTCGTAGCCGAGGGCACACATGCAGCCACTTAAATCACTGGAATTAATTAGGCTTAAACTTCTGCATGCAATTAATTATTGCCATGCCTTGGTCTTGCTGCTTTGCTCACGGGACTAATAACCCGGATGGAGGGAGTACCTTGGTTGGTGAGATTTTTGAATTAAGCCCTGCAAACCAGAAAGGAGGTACTAGTATGTGTGTGATCCGCTATTTATTCGTGTAGGATCGAGTAGGTCCTTTCTTGAATTGAGCCCTGCAAACCAGAAAGGAGGTAGTACATGCGTGATCCACTATTTATCAGTGTAGGATCGAGTAGGTCGGATAGTGTACGTGTAGGATCGAGTAGGCCGGATGGTGTACGTGTACGATCGCATTAGTTGATGAACGTTAGCTGGGAGATAAGGCATTTGCGAACGTTTTTGCTGGCAGTTTCTTCAGATTTGCATGGCATTTTCTTCAGAGCAGCTTGTCAGTTTCTTCAGAGGTAGGCATTTTTATTCAAAAAACTGCCACTTCGGATCGTGTGTTGCAACTAAAACTGCCAGGAGCACATTGGTAGGCTAGCTAGTGATCGATCAGTAACTTGTAAACACCGAGCGAACAGAAATAAGGAACTGTTAATGCATCTCAATGATTCACAGATCATATACAAATATGTAGCTCCAAAAGCAAAGATCAGCCACTTCGGATCTTGCGTCGCAACTAAAACCAACTAGTACGATTCCCATACATAAGATCAACATGTTAATGCATCTCAATGATTCATAGATCATATACAAATATGTAGGTCCAAAAGCAAAGATATAGGAAAAACATAGGTTCTTCCTACTAACATGGATGCTTCTCATGGCCAACATTCAGTACAGACTGAAAGACAAATTTGTTTGTGAAGTCTACAATTTCTCTTGCAAACGTAAGTGGTTTCACCAACAGCTGGAACCATGAGAATGAACCACACATGATGGAGGAACATCCACTGCAATATGATTTGGTCTTCTCTCGATCACAAGGCGAGACAATTTTTGGAATACAAACTTTAACTTAGGCAAAATGATGCCCATTGTCGGTGTCAAAATCAGCGGATCTCGGGTAGGGGTCCCGAACTGTGCGTCTAGGTGGATGGTAACAGGAGACAAGGGACACGATGTTTTACCCAGGTTCGGGCCCTCTTGATGGAGGTAAAACCCTACGTCCTGCTTGATTAATATTGATGATGTGTGTTACAAGAGTGGATCTACCATGAGATCAAGGAGGCTAAACCCTAGAAGCTAGCCTATGGTATGATTGTTGTTCGTCCTATGGACTAAAGCCATCCGGTTTATATAGACATCGGAGAGGGCTAGGGTTACACAGAGTCGGTTACAATGGTAGGAGATCTACATATCCGTATCACCAAGCTTGCCTTCCACGCCAAGGAAAGTCCCATCCGGACATGGGACGGAGTCTTGAATCTTGTATCTTCATAGTCTTGGAGTCCGGCTGATGATGATAGTTCGGCTATCCGGACACCCCCTAGTCCGGAACTCCCTCAGTAGCCCTTGAACAGGCTTCACGACGAGTCCGGCGCGCATGTTGTCTTCGGCATTGCAAGGCGGGTTCTTCCTCCGAATAATTTATAGAAGATTGTGAACACCAGGATAGTGTCCGGCTCTGCAAAATAAATTCCACATACCACCGTAGAGAATAACATTTACACAAGTTCGATCTGCTGACGTATTCCGTGGTGTGATGTCACACCACTACCAAGCCTTTACTCAAATTGTTTTTATTGTTCCACCTCAGCGCACTTAGCGAGGCGGTTTCCTTGGCACGTCTTGTCGAAGCAGAGATCGTGTTCCCCTTATTCCGGGATTCCCATCAATACAGACGTGGGTAACCCAACCGCGCCTGTTGCCACGCCCCCTCCATCGAAGGCGGGTTCCAAACGGTCATGGGGACGGCTCTTGGTATTCTCCCTCTTTATAATGAGACCAAGGCCCGTTCTTTTCCTTCAATCCTCTATCGAATCCGCCCCTCGCCCCGAGTTCCAACACCCAGGGCTCCATATTCGGGTACCTTCGATCTTCGATAATGTCCGGTCCCGACCTACGAGGCCGGTGGATGCCCTCCTCCATCACGGAAGAGGGCGTGCTAAAGCTAAGAGACGCCAGGTACTTAACCTACGAGATTTCACATAGGCTACCTTCCCGAGGGCAGGTTGTCCCTACTCCCGAGCCTGGCGAGAGCGTCGTGTTCGTGTCTCACCTCCATCGGGGTTTAGGCCTCCCGACGGATCCCTTCATGAGGGGGCTCATGTTTTACTATGGGCTGGAATTCCACGACTTGGCTCCGGAGTCCATCCTCCATATCTCATCATTCATTGTCGTCTGCGAAGCCTTCCTCCGCACTACCCCTCACTTCGGCTTGTGGCTCAAAACCTTCAACGTGGAGCCGAAGATGATTGAGGGGCGTCAGGCAGAGTGCGGCGGGGCGGTTATAAGCAAGGGGGCCGATGCTCCATGGCCCGAGGGCTCTTTTCAGGAGGAGTTCGGCTTGTGGCAACATGAGTGGTTCTATATCACCGCTCCCAGGGGCAGCAGGCAGAGGCCGCCGCCTGTCTTTCGCTCGGGCCCTCCACAGCGGCTGACGTCATGGGTCAACAAGGGGCGTGACTGGGGGCCGCCCAAGGATGTACCCCTGTCGCAGGACCGGATTCGAGGCCTCCAAGAAAGGGAGATCGATCTGGTCGCAGTGGTACAGGTTATGTTGATCCGGCGCCTACTGCCCTGCAAACGTCGCCCCCTCCGCCTGTGGGAATTTAATCCGAAGGGGCCACGAGCTCTTCAAGACTTCATGGGTTTGACACCCGCGGAGATGTACAAACTGTTCTTTGGATTGCAAGAGACGCGTCCGGAATTGACCGAGGATGCTGGCCTAAGCTGCAATCGCCCGGATACTCAAGTAAGTAGCCCTGTGTCCGGACACACCGTCCATTTATTTATCGTGAGTTTGCCTTTTAACCAGCTATCCCTGGCCAGGAGTGGATAGCGCAAGCAAAACTGATACGGTGTCCGGCCCCCCTCCTTGAGACCACGCAGGATCCCGTGTTAATCAAAATGTTAGAGGTTGCACCTTCGGAGGAAGGCGAAGAAGGGCACAGGGGACATACCACCTCCGTCACGGAGGCTTTTGGTAAGGGAGGAATCTAGAGTCCCTCCTTCTAGGGGGAGAAGAGGACCGCTTCCGAAGACCCGGAGGCCAAGGCCTCAAAGCGGGGGAAGAAATCTACACCGGAAGGTCTTGGGCCGAGAAGAGCCCCGACCGAACTGTCTCCTCGGAGGAATCAGCCCTCTAGCGAGCCATAAGTAAAAAGGGGGATTTTTGTAATAGCGGACATCCCTGTTTAATTTCTAAGGGTAATAGAAGTTTTCACCTTGTAGTTTGGACCTCAGCCCATCTCAGCACAGCTCATCTTCGGGAGACCTTCGTCCGGAGATGATGGAGAGCG
The DNA here is from genome assembly GCF_002162155.2 of Triticum dicoccoides. NCBI lineage: Eukaryota > Viridiplantae > Streptophyta > Magnoliopsida > Poales > Poaceae > Triticum > Triticum dicoccoides. Next base: position 64,258,051 of record NC_041391.1, read on the forward strand.
AAACGCCTCCATCTGCTGCCCCATCGCGCGGGGCGGACGACCCTGAGGTGTCGTCGCAGAGGGTTTCCCCGAGTCCGGCAGGGCCAGAGAGTTCGGCACCCATTGGAGTACGGCCGGTGGAGCTGCAGGATTTGCTTAAGAGGGCGTCCATCTCAGAAGATCACCGCACATTAATGGGTATGGTGATTGAAAGGATCTCGTCTACCGAAAGTGGGTTGTGTGAGGCCGTCGGAAGTTTGCTGACGGGATTTGAGGTACGCAAAAAATGACATACCTTTTGACAGTTTTGCACATGAAGTGCGCCCTGTTTAGATAGTAGCCCCTGAGACTTGGTATGCTGTCGAAAGCGGCAGCGTGCCGAGGATCATAATCTCAGTTATAAATTGTCGCCTTTCTTATGCAGGTGGCGGAACGTTCGGTGGCCAGCCGGACTGAAGGATTTGCCGAGCTAAAGAAGCAGCTCAACATTGCGGATGCGGACATCTCGCTGGTCAATAAACGACTCGATGAGTCACAAGGTACGTGATTGCTCTGCGGTCGCCTAGTAAGGGAGCTGACGCTCGTTCCTTACGATTTGTATGCCTGATGCAGATAGTGATGCTGCTGTGGAAGGCCTTCGAGCAGATAGTGCTGATGCAGATAGTGCTGCCAAGGAGCAAGCCAGAAAAAGCGAGGCGGCTGCCTCGAAGGCAGCGGAAGAGCTAAAAGCCGAGAAGGCTGCTCACTGCCGAAGCAGGGAGGAGATGGCCGGAATGGCCACGAAATTAAAAGTTGCTACCGACCGCCTGGAGGTTCTTGAAGGAGAACGCCGAGCGGAGCAAGAGGACCTGAAGAAGGCCGATGCCGAAGCCAAGGATGCCCATAGTGTGATGCGGGCTATGAAGGAGGAACTGCGTCATCTCGAAGGCATTGTGGCTGGAAAGCCCTTTATGCTGCGTAGGAAGTTCACGGATCCGAAGTATGCTCAGCTGGGCCGATTGTACGGTGCGGAGGATCCTTATCTGGACTTGGCGGCGAGTGCGGTGGACGCAGTCGTGCACTTCCGAAGCTAGGAGGATCATGAAATGGAAGAGCTTTTCTGGTCTCAATTCCATAGTCCGGAGCGTCCACTTCCGTTGAGTGATCGGCTGGTTGAGTGGGCTGAGCTGAATAGATTGTCTGGACTAGCCATGACGGTTGTGGTCGCTCATCTATGGCCGAAGAGGCCCAAGCCGAAGAGTTATTTTGGCTTGTTGCAGCAATTCCTTGGGGCGGTGCCGCATATTGGGGCGATGAAGCGGTCGGCATGCATAGAAGGTGCACGGATGGCTCTCGCCCATGGCAAGACATACTGGGCGGGGATGGATGCCACCGCTGTTGCATCCCGAGGTTCGGACAAAAGGCGATTCCCCACCGAGCACTATTTTGAGGAAGTCCTGCAGGGCGCTCGTATAATAGAGTCGCAGTGCTCGAAAGATGTTATGTTTGAATGACATGTATGCTTTCTGTGATTGTATTTATAATGCAATGACTTTTTATACTTGTGTGTTCAAGTATTGAACTATCTCCTGTGCGGCCGTATATGTATGTATAATCTGAAAGATGGCAGTCTTTGGTTTCAGCCCCCACGCACATGGTGCGGGGGTGTTTGCAAAAAGAAAAGCGCCTTTTCACACTTAATCCAATGTCTTGGTCCTTTTAAGGAGGTGATAGCGTAGCAAACTAGGCATCTGGACTATAATGCTTTATCACTTTTACTTAGCCATAGGAGCTCGAATGTGGGGCTACTATATAGCCCCTGGTGGCACCGCTCTTCCCGAACTCGGGGCGCGTATGTGCCTGACTGGGAAGCGGTCCTTCGTCAAAGCGGAGGAATTCTAAACATTCCAATGGCCGATCGAGTGGTTGACCAGTCTCTCGCTATATCATGACAGTCAGTTTTCGGCTTTCTCTACTGAGGTGGTCGCTCGGCCGAACCGGGGCACAATCGCAGTAGTTCTCCTGGTGCCGCGTTAGCCGATGATACGGAATGTAAGGCAGCAAAACACAGGAGCTGGGGAAACCCAACATTTGACCAAAGACATGATTCGGAGCTAATGCATATAAGGCCTAACTCGAGACGCCGAACACTCCCTGAGGTGTTCGGTCTTTATGATATCGGGCAAAACAAGGCCCTAAGCCCCTAGTGTCCAGGTACAGGCGGGAACTTCTGACGCGGTCGATGCCAAAACGCCAGCCTCCTCCTCGGCTATGGTAGGAAACCGGGGGATGTGTATCAACAAGAGACAGTAAGAAAGGTTTACGCAGGGTCTTAATCTGAAAAGAATCCTTGCAACGGGTCCCTACTGCACGTCTGCGCCTGTGTCTCCGTTGTGCTGTATCCTGGACGGGTGTAGCACGTGCTTCATCTGTGAAAGAGAAGGACTTAGTTTCTAAGAAATATCGTGCAAAAATTGTATTAAAATAAAGTATAATTTGGAAGATGAAGACAGTTGAGCTTTATTGGCTTTCATTATTTATGCGTGCGACCCCTTAAAAAAGGGGGTATGTGGCTGGGAAGCCCCTTGTTAAGTTACGCCGGACTCGTCTAACCATGTCCGAGGTCTAAATGACCTGTTTTTAAGGGCTTTGACCTGCAAGGTCGGATTAGCGTGTGGCTGTCGAGGCAGCCGCACACTCTCCGTGGTCGAGAGCCACTTGGAGTTTTGAGATTATGCCACGTGGACCGGGCATTTTTAAGCGTAAGAGACGCGTAATGTGGTATTGCATTAAAGCGGGCGAAAGCTGTGCGCCCCAGTAGTGCTTAAGGGCTACTGCTAAATGGGGCGATGGAGAGTGAGCTTTTCGCGACGGGGGTTGTCGGATGACCCGAACACAACCTCTAGTGGTACAGAGCCTGTATAATTGGCTAAAAAAGCCCTGGCGTCACTCCTTTGAAGGAAGTGCTGCTATAGTGAATTTTGGTAGGTTCTATCCCCAGTCTGCGGACGGTGTCCTGGTATGGCAGGTGCCGCGCTGCGTGTTATCACATGGAGTGAGTTCACTGTTTTGACTTCTAGTGGGAAAGTCTTTTGTTTTCCGGAGTGCTGCTTTTGGGTTTCGTCACTTTCACTTGGTGTGTCGAGCCCCTTGTGTTCGGCGTTAAGTCGGCCGGACTGCTTGAAGACCCAACAATCTCTGTGGGTATGGTTTGCAGGCTTCCCGGAGGTACCATGTATTTGACACAGTCTATCCAGGATTTTGTTTAGGTTGGATAGCTCGTCACTGTTATCCCTTAGGGGCAGTGTTTTGTTGTTTGGCCGGGAGCTTTTGAATCCGGCGTTGACCGCCGTACTATCTGGGCCATTTTCCTTATTCCGGCGCTGATCTTTTCTGCGTCGTGATTTCCCATTTCCATCTCTAACTTCGGATGTACTCGGGTCGCTGGTGCTGCATCTAGCCAGCCAGCTGTCTTCCCCCGCGCAAAAGCGGGTCATGAGGCTTGTTAGTGCGGCCATTGTTCTTGGTTTTTCCTGGCCAAGGTGTCTGGCAAGCCATTCGTCTCGGACGTTGTGTTTAAAGGCCGCTAAGGCTTCAGCGTCCGGACAGTCGACTATTTGGTTCTTTTTAGTGAGGAACCTATTCCAAAATTTGCGTGATGACTCTCCGGGCTGTTGAGTTATGTGACTTAAATCGTCTGCATCCGGAGGCCGGACATAAGTCCCCTGAAAATTTGCTCGAAACGCATCCTCAAGTTCTTCCCAACTTCCGATGGTATTTTCTGGGAGGCTTTTAAGCCAATGCCGAGCTGGCCCTTTGAGCTTGAGGGGTAGGTATTTTATGGCATGGAGATCGTCTCCTCTGGCCATGTGTATGTGTAGGATGTAATCCTCGATCCAGACTCCGGGGTCTGTTGTTCTGTCATATGCTTCTATGTTTATGGGTTTGAATCCCGCTGGAAATCCATGATCCAGTACCTCATCGGTGAAACATAGTGGGTGTGCGGCGCCCCTGTATTTGGGTGTGCCGTTGTCTTTGGATGCTCGGCGGGTTATGTTGCTTCTTGGAGTCTTCTTTTTTGGCCCATAAATAGATCTGACTGGGTCGTCCCTTTTCCGAGGATCTTTATGCTGATCATGTGCCAGCTTGTGTGCGGCGCCCCTTGTTGCTCTTGGCCTATCATCTGGTCATCTATCCGGCAAGGCGGCTTCTTTCTTTTTTGACCGCGGGGGCTCTAAGGCCTCCTCGTCAAATTCGGGCAACAGCTTGCGCTTCGGGTAGCTCTTTGTCTGGTGACTAGCGCCATGTTTATCTGCGCTGTTGAGTACTTTGCTCCATCTCATTCTGAGTGCGTCCTCCGCTGTTTTGAGCTTCCGCTTTTGCTTATTCAAACTTCTTGCAGTGGCGACGAGCCTTTTATGAAGATTCATATGCTCTGGTGATGCGAGATCATCTTCGCCGGGGGTGGGTTGCTTGTCCAGTTTATGTCCGGCTGGCTGCTTGTTGACATGTGTGTCGTCCACTGCTTTGCCCTGCTCTAGGGCCGGGTCCGTATGGGTGCCGTTTTTGTCGATGCCGGTCTTCGGGCGGTGCTTGCGTCGCCGCTTTGGTTGTTTGTTGGGGGAGTTGTCCTTCGCCACATCCCGTTTTTCCTCAGTATCGCTTCCTTTTGGTGTATCCACCATGTATACGTCATGAGTTGGGGTGGCTTTCCCGTGCCCGGTAGGCGCTGGTTCTTGGTCGTCTCCGGCATCGTCGTCCATACCGTCGATGTCTTCGGAGTCATAGTTTAGCATGTCGGTTAGATCATCGACAGCGGCTACCAAGTGGGTGGTGGGTCGGCTTTGAATTTCTTCGTCGTCCGCATCCCCACCATCCTGACCGCAGTCCGGCCAGGGCTCTCCTGATAACGAGAGATACTTCAGCGAACTCAAGATGTCACCAAGAGGCGAGAGTTGAAAGCTATCCGCTGCGGTGAACTCCATGACCGGCGCCCAATCGGATTCGATCGGAGGGGGCGCGGGAGGTTCGAAGTCCGGCAAGGAGTCCGGCACCTCGGAGTCGCGAGCTTTATGAGGGACAAGATCAGTGGTCGGCTCTATCGCCGTAGAGGTTGCAGCCCCCGAGGCGGTGTTTAGCCATCCGTCCCCGATCTGCGCAGCCGGCTCCGAATTAAAGATCGGAGCGGGTTCGAGTGCGGCCTCCAGGGTACTGTCCGGCTGCAGAGCTAAATCATGCTCGCCGTGATAGTGCGGCATGCTCGGCTGTGGCTCGACTCCATCGAGGATCAACTCCCCGCGGATGTCAGCCGTGAAGTTCAAACTTCCAAATCTGACCTGACGGCCAGGGGCGTAGCTTTCGATTTGCTCCAGATGGCCAAGCGAATTGGCCCGCAGTGCGAGGCCACCGAATACAAAGATCTGTCCGGGGAGAAAAGTCTCACCCTGGACTGCGTCGTTGATGATGGTCGAAGAAGCCATCGAGCCTATCGGTGACGACACAGAGGAACTCTCAATGAAAGCACCAATGTCGGTGTCAAAACCGGCGGATCTCGGGTAGGGGGTCCCGAACTGTGCGTCTAGGCGGATGGTAACAGGAGACAAGGCACACGATGTTTTACCCAGGTTCGGGCCCTCTTGATGGAGGTAAAACCCTACGTCCTGCTTGATTAATATTGATGATGTGTGTTACAAGAGTGGATCTACCACAAGATCAAGGAGGCTAAACCCTAGAAGCTAGCCTATGGTATGATTGTTGTTCGTCCTATGGACTAAAGCCATCCAGTTTATATAGACACCGGAGAGGGCTAGGGTTACACAGAGTCGGTTACAATGGTAGGAGATCTACATATCCGTATCGCCAAGCTTGCCTTCCACGCCAAGGAAAGTCCCATACGGACACGGGACGAAGTCTTCAATCTTGTATCTTCATAGTCTTGGAGTCCGACCGATGATGATAGTTCGGCTATCCGGACACCCCCTAGTCCGGAACTCCCTCACCCATTGTATAATCAGACCGAAGCAATGAAGCACCTAGTGTTGGCCAATAAATAGTACAGTACTACTTTTCTGCAGTCCATGAAGTGACTATCCAATCTTTCTGTGTCTATTTTCAAATGGCACTTCATGCAGTGACTATACTATTCTCTTGTGCAGTTCAACCAAAATTGCGGTCACTTTGTTTGTTTGACAAATAGCAACGGGCAGACATCTCTGTCTCCACAAATGTCAAGCGGCTAGTAAACATATACCCCACCTTGTATTTTCGGTTTAAACATGTCTTTTCTGCTTAGCATCTGTCATGTTTTGCACTGGACAATTTGATACAGTCATGTTTTGCCCTGGACAATTTCATACGGAATTGATTTGCTGGTTCAGAACAGAAATATAGCGCCTATTCTTCATCAGACCAAGGATATCCATGTTCGCAGTGATGGAAGAGGTGAAATCGATACAACCGAAATTGAGCATCCAATCATTGAATCATGTCCTGCACCTCCAATGTAGGTCCACTGTCGGTGTCAAAACCTGCGGATCTCGGGTCGGGGGTCCCGAACTGTGCGTCTAGGCGGATGGTAACAGGAGACGAGGGACACGATGTTTTTACCCAGGTTTGGGCCCTCTTGATGGAGGTAAAACCCTACGTCCTGCTTGATTAATATTGATGATGTGGGTTACAAGAGTAGATCTACCACGAGATCAAGGAGGCTAAACCCTAGAAGCTAGCCTATGGTATGATTGTTGTTGGTCCTATGGACTAAAGCCATCCGGTTTATATAGACACCGGAGAGGGCTAGGGTTACACAGAGTCGGTTACAATGGTAGGAGATCTACATATCCGTATCGCCAAGCTTGCCTTCCACGCCAAGGAAAGTCCCATCCGGACATGGGACGAAGTCTTCAATATTGTATCTTCATAGTCTTGGAGTCCGGCCGATGATGGTAGTTCGGCTATCCCGACACCCCCTAGTCCGGGACTCCCTCAGTAGCCCCTGAACCAGGCTTCAATGACGATGAGTCCGGCGCGCATATTGTCTTCGGCATTGCAAGGCGGGTTCCTCCTCTGAATAATTTATAGAAGATCGTGAACACCAGGATAGTGTCCGGCTCTGCAAAAATAAATTCCACATACCACCTTAGAGAGAATAATATTACACAAGATCAATCTGTTGACGTATTCTGCGGTGTGACATCACACCACTTCACAGCCTTTACTCGAATTGTTTTTATTGTTCCACCTCAGCGCGTTTAGGGAGGGGGTTTCCTTGGCACATCTTGTCGAAGCAGAGATCATGTTCCCCTTATTCCGGGATTCCCATCAATATGGACGTGGGTGACCCAACTGCACCATTGATTGCGGTGCTTGGGAGATAAGCGAGTTTTATCAGGCTGGTGGGACGCATGTTTCCGTCCGCCCATATAAGGGGATAAAGATCCAATCCTTTTACCTACGCCTTCTTCCTCCTTGGCTTATCCTTCTCCGAGAACCCGAGGTCCAGCGCCAAAGCCCGCACATCCCACCTCAACCTTCTCCGATCATGTCCGGAGCGGGAGGCAAATGGATGGCCTCCTCCATCACGGAGGGGCATATCCAGAAGTTGCGCAGCGCCGGATACTTGTCCAGCAGCATCGCGCATCGGCTCCCCGACGAGGGAGAGCTCATCCCCACCCCCAGGCCCCATGAGAGGGTAGTTTTCCTTCCCCATTTCCTCCGCGGACTGGGCTTCCGACTTCATCCCTTTGTCCGGGGGCTCATGTTCTACTACGGCCTAGATTTCCATGATCTGGCCCCGAATTTTATTCTCAACATCTCGGCGTTCATCGTCGTGTGTGAGGCCTTCCTCTGCATCCAGCCCCACTTCGGCTTGTGGCTCAAGACCTTCAGTGTCAAGCCGAAGGTTGTGAAGGGCAGCCAAGCGGAGTGCGGAGGCGCCATGGTGGGCATGATGTCCCACGTTACGTGGCTGGAGGGCACCTTCATGGAAACCATCAAGGGGTGGCAATCGGGGTGGTTCTACATCACCGAGCCGCGTGACGCCGATTGGGCGGTGGCCCTCGAATTCAAATCCGGCATCCCCACACGGCTCACCTCCTAGAAAGAGAGTGGCCTGATCTGGGGGAATTCGGAGGAGCTGACTGGACTCCAAGCCTGTATCCAGAAACTGGTGGACAAGAAGCTCAAGCTTGTCAACATAGTCCAGGTCATGCTCATCCGCCGGATTCTCCCGTGCCAACGACGGGTTTTCAACATGTGGGAGTTCGATCCGGCGCAGCACCAGACCCTGAGCGGGCTCTTCGACACTACATACGAAGATGTCTGGAAGGTGCTGTTCAAGGGCGCCGAAGCTCCCGCATCCGCTACCGAAGATCGCGGATTCCGCTCGCAGCGCCCGGCTGACGAGGTAAATGATTTTGTCCTTTAAGGGACGCTCGTTATTCATAGTTTGACTCTATGCGGGATCTAAACTCCCTTTCCTTTGGCAGGACTGGTGGAAGAAGGCCGCACAGGCTATCTGTCCGGCCCCATTGCCAGAGGACCCAGCTAACGCCTGCCTAATGGGGCTGATGGCTCCGGCACCCCACGTGGTGCCGGAGAAGAAGGCCAAGAAGAAGGCCACGGGGACTCAGAAGAGTTCCCGTTTTCAGGTGCTATTGGACGAAGAATCCGAGGCCGACTCCTCCCAGCAAGGCGAGGAGGAGAAGAAGCAAGCCTCTCCCCCAGCGGGGGGAGGGAAGAAAAGGAAGGCCACCCCAACAAGGGAGGCCGAAGGGTCCAAGAGGGGAAAAACTCTTCTCCCGGACTGTTCCGCCAACGCCAGTGACAACGACGAGGACTGGCCTCCAAGGGCCAAGCCTCTGGCGAGATCGTAAGTATCCGGACTCCCGAATAACTTCAAGGTTTTCGTTTTCCGCCACATTATGTCTTTCTAATGCCGCATACAACCCTGCAGTCCGCCTAAGGATGATCTCCCCACTTCGTCGAGCGGGTCCTTAGGGGCGTCGGATATGGATTCTCTTCCGACTGCCTCCACCCCCCGTGATGCGGACGATGCCGAGGTGGGATCCCAAGAAGGGACCCACCAGGAGGAGAGGGCCCCGGAGGTGTCGCAGGACAACCTCCCGGACTTTGCACCGGACTCAGCCCCGGAACCCATAGTGGCTCCGGATTCCGGCGGGCGACCCCTTCGTAAGAAGGGCAAGACCGCGACGCCGGCTGCCTCCATCCAACCGAAGGTGCCGGATAATTTGCTGGAGGCGCTCAACGGCGCCTCCATCAAAGAGGAACACCACACTGTTATGAGTGCGGTGATTCAGAAGGTTCAGCTCGCCAAGAGCGGGCTGACCGAAGCCTGCAGCAGCCTTCTAACAGGCTTTGAGGTAAGAATTTCAATATATGTAAAATGGTACCGCATAGAAAGTAGCCCCTGATGCTCGGTTCGGTGTTCGGAAAGAAAAGCCGGACTGAGGATCTTTAGAAAGATAAACGCAGGAGTCATGAAAATATGTCAATATGGGATTGCAGGCTGTGCTGCTGACCTTTGCCGCACTGACTGCGGAGGTCAAAACTTTGAAGGAAACCCTCGAGCGGTCCGAGAACGAGCTCGGCCATGCCAAGAAGCAGCTCGAGGAAAAATAAGGTGAGTAATACCTTATGAAAATTGTACCTTACAGAAAAGCATTTGGTTGCAAGAAAAATGACAAGGATAACCGGGGTATTGCAGGGGCCACTAACGAGGTGGCGACCCTGAAGGAGGTGGTGGCCGCGGCCGAACACAATGCGGCTGCGGAGCACACCGAGCGAGAGAAACAGGAGGCGCGTGTGGCGGAGGTACAGCAAGAGCTCCAGGATCTCGTGAGGAAACATGAGAGCCTGGAGCGTGACTCGAAGACTCGAGGGTCTGAGCTTGCCACGGCTCTTGAGAGTGCCAAAGCCGCTAAGGCCGAAGCCTACAAGGCCCTCCAGGAGATCGAGGCGGTAAAGAAAATAGCAGCGGTAAGGCATTTTTCATGCAAAGTAAGCATGTGAGTGTTAATTACCTGTCGCTTACCCGAATTCGGAGCTCTCCAGGAGCGTTCGCAGATCTTCCTTGCAGCGTGTCCGATGCTGCCGCATTCTACCGGGCCGAGGAGGGGAGCTCGACGGAGAAGGTCTTCTGGTCTCAGTATGCTGAGGCCGAACATCCGGTGCCCCTTAGCGATCAGCTGAAGCAGCTGGTCGAGCTCCACAAGGCGGCCGAACAGGCCATGAAGGGCCTCATAGTTTGGCTGTGGCCTAAGGAGGCCATGCCTGGGAGCTACTTCGGCCTGGTGCGGTGGCTGGTGGATGTGTGCCCGTGGGTTGAAGTCATCAAGCACTCCGCCTGTATTGAAGGTGCCCGTCAGGCCCTTACCCGCGCAAAGGTGCACTGGGGCAAGATGGATGCCCAGAAGCTTGTGACGGACCCACCACCAGAGGGCAAGGAGTATCGTACGCCCGAGATGTATTATAAGAGTGTGCTGAAGGGCGCCCGCACTATTGCGGGTGAGTGCTCCAAAGATGTAATATTTGAGTAGACTCGCATTTTGTTATCCTGTGCGCTGAAAACTTGGTTCATATGTGCTAAGCAACGCTTGTTAATTTAAAATATTAGCTTCTGTGCGGCTGTTTATCAAATCTGAGAGATGGCAAGTCGTCGGCTTCAGCCCCCATGCCACGAGTGCTGGGGTGTTCGGGATAAACTCGAGCGCTCTTGTTCCCATTTTTGGGTCCATCTAGGGAGGCGCTCAACACAACGAACAAGGCAACCGGACTTATAATGCTTGAACACTCTCACTTAGCCATATAATTCTATAATTTTAAATTTCGGCGAAGCCCCTAGTTTTCAGAAGGCCGAATTTGGGGCGCTATCCACGCCTTGGTCGGACATAATCCGGCTCCTCGCTCGAAGCGGCATAAGTCTTTAGGGACTCGCAAAGAACCTCTCAAACAGCGACCAACTCTCGCCTCATCATGACGGTCAGTTTTAGCTTTCTCCACTGAGGCGTTAACCCAGCTCAACTGGGTCGGAATCGCAGTGGTTCTCCCAGTGCTACCTTAGATGATAAAACGGAACGTAAGGTACCAAAACATGGGAGCCGGGCAAACCCAACTATTGATCCAAGAACATGATTCGGAGCCGATGCATATAATGCTATAAGTTCGGGGTGCCGCACTTGTGAAAGTGTTCGGACTTATCACACCATAGCGCGGGAAACATAAGCCCCTGGTGTATTTAGCCGTACCAAAATGTACGGATGCAACATGTCATAGATGAACATATGTGTAAGAAAGAAATGCAATTGGAAGCAAAAATGTGATGCATTGCTTTATTCAAATAAAAACTGCTATAAGTGCAGGATGATACAAGTGGTGCGGTAAGCAAGGGATGGGACTGTTTAACATGTCCCCCTCCAGGGGTAGGCTACGGAATAATGCATAAAATAGATTTAATGCTCATAATGGAGACCACCTGGATTTTCGTTGTAGCCTTTCTCCTTCCCTGGCTGTTGCATCGTGGGTTCGGCATGTCTGCTGCCGGACAGGGCCTCTGATGAACGGAGTCCTGTAGGTAAAAAATAAAAGGAAAAGAAAAAAGAAACGACCCACTTAAGAGCTCCTGGTGCGGTTGAGCCGCAGTCTGGGCTTATCGTGGTCGAGCCCCTTGCCCCATGCCCATGGTATCTTCAGAGCATAATGGAGTACGCGAAGGGTCTGTCTTAATGTTTTAAAGGGGCTGGGGTTGGGGCCGCACTGCTACGCGTGCTCGGATCGGGCTAGGTGGTCGTGTTGTAGGTTACTCCAGGCACGCTTAGCTGTGTCCGGCCGCTTGGCAGCCGGACTCGAGAATTGCCTTAAAAGGCTGCTTTGTACTTCTGTCGCGAGAGCCGCTGTATGTTCCTCTTTTCGGAGGGAGCGTTCAGTGTTTCGATTGACCATGATGACTCCTCTAGGGCCTGGCATCTTGAGCTTGAGGTATGTGTAGTGCGGCACCACGTTGAACTTTGCGAACGTGGTACGTCCGAGCAAGGCATGATAGCCGCTGCGGAACGGGACTATGTCGAAGATTAACTCCTCGCTTCGGAAGTTATCCGGGGATCCGAAGACCACTTCCAGTGTAACTGAGCCTGTACAATTGGCTTCTACACTTGGTATGACGCCTTTAAAGGTCGTCTTGGTAGGTTTAATCCTTGAGGGGTCTATGCCCATTTTGCGCACCGTGTCCTGATAAAGCAGGTTTAGGCTGCTATCGCCGTCCATGAGGACTCTGGTGAGATGAAATCCATCGACGATTGGGTCTAGAACCAATGCAGCGAACCCACCATGGCGAATGCTGGTGGGGTGGTCCCTTCGGTCAAAGGTGATCGGGCAAGAGGACCATGGATTGAACTTCGGGGCAACTGGCTCTATTGCGTATACATCCCTGAGTACACGCTTCCGCTCCCTTTTTGGTATGTGCGTGGCATATATCATGTTCACCGTCCGCACCTGTGGGGGGAAACCCTTCTGTCCTCTATTGTTCGGCGGTCGGGTCTCGTCCTCGTCGTCGCTATGTAGCCCCTTGTCGCTGTTTTTGGCAATTAACTTGCCTGCCTGCTTGAACACCCAACAGTCCCTATTGGTGTGGTTAGCTGGCTTTTTAGGGGTGCCATGTATCTGGCACAAGCGGTCGAGAATTCGGTCCAAATTGGACGGACCCTGAGTTGTTCTTTTGAATGGCTTTTTCCGTTGATCGGGTTTAGAGCCTCTGAATCCGGCATTGACTGCCGTATCCTCACTGTTATCGCCGTTAATGCAGCGTTTGTTTTTGTTGCGACGCGACCTGCCACTACGGTCCTTGATATCCGGACTGCCAGAATTTTTGTTGAGGTTGTTGCTGCGTGCTAGCCAACCGTCTTCACCCGCACAGAAGCGGGTCATGAGTGATGTAAGGGCTGCCATGGATTTCGGCTTTTCCTGTCCCAGGTGCCGGGCAAGCCACTCGTCGCGGATGTTGTGCTTGAAGGCCGCGAGGGCCTCGGCATCCAGACAGTTGACGATTTGGTTTTTATTGGTTAAGAACCGTGTCTAGAGTTGTCTGGCCGATTCGTCTGGCTGCTGAATTATGTGGCTTAGGTCATTAGCGTCTGGTGGTCGCACATAAGTGCCCTGGAAGTTATCAAGGAATGCGGCTTCCAGGTCCTCCCAACTCCCAATTGACTCTGCTGGCAAGCTGTTGAGCCAATGCCGGGCTGGTCCTTTAAGCTTGAGGGGGAGGTATTTGATGGCATGAAGATCGTCGCCGCGGGCCATGTGGATGTGAAGAAGATAGTCTTCAATCCAAACCGCGGGGTCTGTTGTGCTATCGTAGGATTCAATATTGACGAGTTTAAACCCTTCTGGGATTTGATGATCCATTACCTCATCTGTGAAGGACAGTGGGTGTGCGGTGCCTCTGTACTGGGCGATATCGCCACAGAGCTCAAAAGAGCTTTGTCTGTTGTGTTCGGCCCGGCCGGACTTACTGTGTCCGGGGTGACGGTGATCGTCATGTATCGTGGGGCGCCGACGTGATCCATAGATCGATCTTGATTGTCTTGCCTTATCCTCCAATATGTCTCGCAGGTCCGGAGTGTTCCCCTGTGGCCTTGTGCTTTTTGAGCGATGCCAGGGTACGGGTCTAGTGAAGGGCCTTGAGGCCTCTCTGTCGTGACCACGGGGTGGTCGATCAGCCGTATTGTCTCCTGGTGAAGCGGGATCATATGCCTCCACCTCTAATCGGGGGAGCAGCTTGCGTTTGGGGTAGCTTTTGGAGGGGCGTTCGAGTTCATGCTCTTCGGCCACGAGGACTTTGGTCCATCTGTCGGCTAGCAGATCTTGATCAGCTCTAAGCTGCTACTGCTTTTCTTGAGGCTGTTTGCCATGGCCATAAGCCTGCGTTTGAAACGCTCCTGTTCGACGGGATCCTTAGGCACGACGAATTTGTCATCATTGAGGCTTGCCTCGTCTCCGGAGGGAGGCATATAGTCCTCTACCTCTTCTTCGGCCGCTCTCTCATGAGGGCTGGCGTCCCCCTCCTCCTATGCTGGATCTTGCTGGAGTGGGTTGTCTTCGGAGCTATCCGGTGTATTATTGTCTCCGGTGCCGGAATCCTCATTCTTGCTATGGCGGGATTTAGAGCGGCGCCGCTGACGCCGACGCTTGGGCTGTTGGTCATCCTCCGCTATTCCTTCGCCGTTCCCATCCTTTGGGATATCCATCATGTATATGTCGTGTGAAGAGGTGGCTTTCCAGTGCCCGGTGGGCGCTGGTTCTTGGTCGTCTCCGGCATCGTCGTCCATACCGTCGATGTCCTCAGAGTCGTAATCTAGCATGTCGGTTAGATCGTCGACAGTGGCTACCAAGTGGGTGGTGGGTGGGCTCTGAATTTCTTCGTCTTCCGCATCCCAACCGTCCTGGCCGCAGTCCGGCCAGGCCTCTCCTGATAAAAGAGGTACTTTAGCGAACTCAAGATGTCGCCAAAAGGTGAGTGTTGAAAGATGTCCTCCGCGGTGAACTCCATGATCGGCGCCCAATCGGATTCGACTGGAGGGGGCGCGGGAGGTCCGGAGTCCGGCAAGGAGTCCGGTACCTCGGAGTCACGAGCTTCATGGGGGACAAGATTGGTGTTTGGCTCTATCTCCGTAGAGGTTGCAGCCCCCGAGGCGGTGTCTAGCCATCCAGCCTTGGTCTGCGCAGCCAGCTCCGAGTCGAAGATAGGAGCGGGTTCGAGTGCGGCCTCCAGGGTACTGTCCAGCTAGAGAGCTAAATCATGCCCATCGTGATAGTACGGCATGCTCGGCTGTGGCTCGAGTCCGTCGAGGATCAAGTCCCTGCGGATATCAGCCGTGAAGTTCAAACTTCCAAATCTGACCTGACGGCCAGGGGCGTAGCCTTTGATCTGCTCCAGCTGGCCAAGCGAATTGGCCCGCAGTGCGAAGCCGCCGAATACGAAGATCTGTCCGGGGAGGAAGGTCTCACCCTGGACTGCATCATCGTTCATGATTGAAGAAGCCATCGGGCCTATCGGTGACGACACAGAGGAACTCTCAATGAAAGCACCAATGTCGGTGTCAAAACCGGCGGATCTCGGGTAGGGGGTCCCAAACTGTGCGTCTAGGCGGATGGTAACAGGAGACGAGGGACACGATGTTTTTACCCAGGTTCGGGCCCTCTTGATGGAAGTAAAACCCTACGTCCTGCTTGATTAATATTGATGATGTGGGTTACAAGAGTAGATCTACCACGAGATCAAGGAGGCTAAACCCTAGAAGCTAGCCTATGGTATGATTGTTGTTCGTCCTATGGACTAAAGCCATCCGGTTTATATAGACACCGGAGAGGGCTAGGGTTACACAGAGTCGGTTACAATGGTAGGAGATCTACATATCCGTATCGCCAAGCTTGCCTTCCACGCCAAGGAAAGTCCCATCCGGACACGGGACAAAGTCTTCAATCTTGTATCTTCATAGTCTTGGAGTCCGGCCGATGATGGTAGTTCGGCTATCCGGACACCCCCTAGTCCGGGACTCCCTCATCCACCCTGCCAATAAATTCACATGCAAACCACTAGTATTACTATCTAACGACATTACAAAAAGAGTAGCAAGATAGTAGAAAACCATGTACCTTCGTAATTAATAGCTCATAGTGCCACCAATTGGATATATAGGTTTGGAAGAAAACATGCTCCTAATGTTGAACCAGTTGGACTTTTTGTGCAGTTCCACTAAAATCGAGCATCCCTGTTTGCATAGATATTGAAAGTGTGATTACAGTAAAAATGACACTAGTTGAAGCATAGACTCACAAATATAAGCATTCCAATTTCTTAATGGGAAAAGGTAGCAAGACTGTTTCTAACCACCTGTTTGAAGGAATAAATAAAGCAGCAGCGGCTGATGTCAGAAATGCATATATAGTTCTTTCTAAAAGAATGATCGACTCCTGAACTTTCCTCTTCTTTTAAGCATATTTTGTGTAGTTCGACTAAAATAAAATGCCATCACCACCTTGACAATTCAATGACACTGTAAAAAGGAAATGACTTAACATTACATCATGATGTCAGGTGTGTAGTCGGCAGGCATTAGAGACAAACATACAGACCTCCTCCGATAACATAATGAACATTAATTTTAACAAAGGTGTGACTAGCTTTACCAGGATAATTTGAGTGAACTCTACACCCTTTATTCCTTAATATAAGATGTTTTCGCGGGTCAATTTAAAGTACCCAAACGTCTAGTATTTAGAAAAACAGGTATAGTTTTCTTGAGCACATATCTGGGAAAGCTTGCCACACTTTATTTATGTCCATACGCTAGTGCAACACCATTCAAATACTACAGATATACACTAATCCAGTGGCTAGTGCAACAGTAGAGTAGTTATTTTATTACAGGGTACAATACAATGGTTTTACTGAATAGATTTCAATAAACTCTAGCACTGGAAGATTTCTATAAGAATTAACAATACAAAATGTAATGGTAACAAGTTTCAGCATTGGTATACTAGCTGTGCATGAGCATTAAACCAAATACAAAAGTTTGAAGGTAACTAGCATTATTAACTAATGATAGTATAATTTTTTTTGCAAACCATGTACCTCCAAGGTAAATATCATTTCGAACTCAGGGGGACCTTAAAAATTGCTATCCCAATCTTGATAATCGATCAAACATAAAAGCTTGATCGAACGAATCAAGAGAACAGCCGGAGGAGGAGGTGCCCACTCTTGACCTTTCCCCTTGTCTTCATAATTTTTGATGCAGTTTAAGCAAAATAAAATGACATCAATGCCTTGGCATTTTGGTGACACTGTACAAAAAAATTAACTTATCTCATGAAAGTGAGGTATGTAATCTATAAGCATTAACAGGTCAAAAATCTGAAGGTAGTAACAAGTTTCATCGTTGGTATACTGGCTGTGCAATAGCATTAGAATGCCTTAGCTAAAAAGTCTTTAATACATCCACAATCAACAGCTAACCCTGAAATAATCCAGTGACATTAAATGGCATTGCTTAAATTTATCGGTGGCATTAGACTGAGTGCGGCATTAGTTAAATGTGGCATCACTTTAACAGTAGCATTGCTTGACTTGACTGCTGGCGTTATACTAACCGCAAAAATGTGGCAATAAGAGCATGGGAGGCCCATTTGGACAGTGGGCACACCAGTACGATGTACCTCCATGGACGCATAGAGTCGTGAGGGAGGTATGGTTGCCCAGAGCAACAAATATCCAGGCAGCTTATGTGGATTACGTCCCATTTTTGTTCTCTTTAGCCACCTTTTTCCTATGTGAGGACAACAAACCGATCAACCTGGTCATTCTCTATTGCGTTTTCATGCCTTTCTACCCTTCTTCAACAAAGAGACATGAGACTCGTTCCTTAACTACTGATTTTCCCCTTTTCAACCTAGATGCGGGTTCGATGCCTACTCTCTTGGACAATACAGTCTCCCTTCCTTTCCTTATTCAACCCAGACATGGATTAGTCTGCATGAAGTAGGGTTTCCTTTAATAGTGAAAATTAAGGTTTTTGTCTGCGTGACCAGTAGAGCAGAGGATAGAAAATTGGGAAGATGGTGGAGTGGAAAAAGATCCACATACAATGACGTGGCAGATGGGGCAATAGAACAAGGGTATGGTTCGAAATGAGGTAGCATACCTGAGGGTCGGTGGGAAGTGGCTTCACTTGTGGTCGTCATCCTCCGCACACACTACGGCAGCGAGCTTGGGGACGGAGGCCATCCCGCGCAGGTGCTAGGTCTGAGAGGACGGCCTTGTCGTCAGTGCGTGACCTCGCTCGCCGGTGATGAGTGTGTCAACGATGCACGTCCTTTTCTTCCCCGACGGATCTGTGACCACCGGTGAGGAGGGAGAGAGAGGCCGTCTTTTTTAGATCTGGAGAGAGGGTGTTAGTGTGAGAAGCAAGTGGGCAGCCCTTAGCAAGGAAGCGCTGAAGCTCCAACCTATATATCTTTTTTATACTACTAGTACTAGAGGTGGAGTAGTGGTAGAGTAGTTTATATTTTCTCTACATACAGTACCAGTTAGTCGTGCTTCAAAATTGAACGGCACGCCATTAAAAAAATAAAGGTCGATAACTAATGCGGCACCTCGGGCCAACGCGGCTAGATTGTATTTTGCACGAGAAATTAGACACCATGTTTCGTTGACATGTGGTCCCGTTCCAACATGTCAGTGAGATGACAGCGAGTCCTTTTCTACTATTATTTTTGAACGGACGTGTAGGCCGGGGCGCCTCTTCGTGTACCGTGGCAAACTGGCAACCGTTCGCCGACTCTTCGCCTTTCCCTCTCGATTTGGAACTGTTGTCGCACGCTCTTCCTCCCTCCTCCATTTTGCCTTCACCCTTCCTTCTGCCATTGTTTGATCATCTTCTCCATGGAGGGAGCAGGCCAGAAATGACCCCATTATTCTTGCCACGATCTGAAAGATGACGTGGTGGACGAACTCATTGATCGGTGCGACGTCATCACCTCGGCTAGCATGGCAGGTTCGTTCAAGACCATTCTCGACTCAACTTATAACATCATTACAAGGAACACAAGGGTCCAGGAGCGGTTTGATCTCCCCTATCTTCTTCGCCGTGACCCTGCTGACTTGCGCGGGGACGACGGAGGCCTCGCCTTGTGCAAGTTGATGCCGCTTGATAATGATACGTATGATGTTAAGATGCCATCGCTTGAGGGCAAGGCTTGGGCAGGCACAAATAGAGATTGGGTTGTTTATATTGGGTACAACTGCAAGTGGGAACTTGTGAATGTGTACACTCGTCACCGGGTTCCACTTCGAAAAATCTCAGCAGACTGCCCAGAGGTTGAGCACACCGGTATTCTACGCACGTTCAAATACGATCATGGTGACTGCCTTCTACGGAAGATAGCAATTTGTCGAGTTCTCAGCCGCTCTTGGAGTTACAGGAACTATGTAGTTGTTGCTATCTTCGACAAGCTTGTTGTCATCCTTCGTGGTTCGACTGGATGGATATTGCTCAAAAATCAGTTTCTGTACATAGATGTGTACTGTGATGCAATTCAATACGAGGGTCTTGTGTTTGCTTCCACTACTCATGGCACTATTTTCGCATGGGATCCTCATAGTTTCGGTACGTTTGTCTTCCACCGTAATTATAATTGTTTCATCCACATGCATGTGGGTTAGCAAGTTCCCTTTACTAATTAACCTTCTTCTTGTGTTTCCAAGGTCCTGTGAACATTCCACCACCTATACTTGAAATTTTTTATAACCAAGGGGGAGATGACGATGGTTATGATCACGAGCATGAGGACGAGCAGGGCCCATATACTCAGTGGCGCCTGGAAACTTATTTTGATGGATCACCCCTTCTTGTCTGTATACAGCCCACTGCTGATGTTACTACTAAGGAAGCAGGTGTTGTCTCCCATGGTCGCACTCTCCGGACCTATTCCAACACCCGTTGCATGGTATTCGGGATGGATACTAGTGTGCTAGCGCCAACACCTTCTCCCTAGTACAATATTGATAGTCTTGGAGAAAACTCGCTCTTCCTTGGACAAAACTATCCAATGATGGTGAAAAGCGATCCAACTGCTGTTGACACAACATTACTAGTACCATTTATGAGAAGCAACTGTATCTATACCTTGGACATTTCGGTGGTTCCCTACCCTGGTACTGATATAATAGGCCGCTTCAGCCCGGATGATTAGTCCTGCATTGGTCTCGAGATTGACAATAGATGGCCCTTCCCAGAGAATCACTTGTGGTTCAAAGCAAGCGTTTCCAACGGTGAGGATTGGTTGAGTTGAAGTTCATTTCATTGCTTGTTATTTGTTGTGTGATGAAAACTTTAGTATTTATAATGTATCCTCGTTGTCGTTGTGTGTTGATGACCTGTTGTATGTAATAAAATGATATGCCTGTGATAAACTTACTAAATTTATGAATGGCTTTCGAGTCGCTTCTCTGAATGAGTGTTGCGACGAGGCAACAAAATATTTTCCGAATACATAATTGTACGTGCATTGCAACAGGTTATCGAATGAGGCCAATCAACAATAGTAGTACACTATTTGTACTAGCTTCACATGCTTCGTACGTTGGGAGGGTGTTTTTACTATAGCTGCGAATCCCATCATCCTAGGTCATTGGATGAGTCCAGTAGAAATTGCATTCTGATGTTTGGGATCAAACTTTCAGAACTGCTGCACTATCTCTACGTCTGCGTATACGTAATACAACAAGTTTATAACT
Organism: Triticum dicoccoides; assembly: GCF_002162155.2. Classification (NCBI taxonomy): domain Eukaryota; kingdom Viridiplantae; phylum Streptophyta; class Magnoliopsida; order Poales; family Poaceae; genus Triticum; species Triticum dicoccoides. The sequence goes on from NC_041391.1 coordinate 64,278,317, forward strand.
TGAGACCAGCCACCCGCCCTCAGAAAGAACACTTTTTAACCTAGCATAGACTCCAGGAAATTTGGCCACAGTGTGAGGTGGGCCATATGCTAATGTGTTCGCTGTACGTAACCAGCACCTCGAATTCTCGATACTACTACTATAAGTAGTAGGAGTAGTAGGGTGGTATGGGCCAGAACAAGCATTCACGTCCAGGAGTATGACACACGTCACCAGCACGACTTCCATCTGACATCATATTTCTTGGAGTCCGTGCTACAACAATCTCTTCAACCTCGTCGTTTCTCTAACTCAGCCATCGCGCGGCGGGTGAGGTGGGGGTTTGCGATAGTCGGTTTCCTCAACTGCGGTCCCACTTGTGAGGCCAACTCCAACGCATGACCCCCAACGGACCTCTGTTTTGCCAGGATTCTTTCCATTTGGGTAGGGCAATGGGGTCATGTCCGGGCCATTTCTCGGATGCGGTGGTTGTGCGCCGAACGCGCGGACGCATCCCAGCCACATACATTTTTCTTTGCAAACACATATCTTTTTTCATCATTGATTTTTTGGTACATGGAAATACATCACCAAAATTTTGACTAGAAAGCAAGACCAAAGAAAACAAGAACCACAAGAATACATTTTAGAAGATATCCAACTTCCATAACTGCTCCTGTAAGTTGGATTAGTGCCTTCTTGATGCACTCATTGTTGATCTGCAGAGGCTCGATCTTGCTTGCTTCTTTCTTCTTCGAGCGAAAGAAGTAGACGTTGCTTCCTCGCATCTAGTCTCATGTCTAGCCTCTATTCTATCAACAAGTGCACTAGTCTCATCTCTAGCCTCTATGCTAGCTAAAAGTGCTAGAACATCTACTAAATTGCGCTCTATCAATATATCGATGTACTCTTCTTCCGAATACCAAAACTTGCATCCATTCTACACAATAAAATATTAAGTCAGCACAACTAGTCTAATCCGAGAGCACAACCGAAGATTTGGTCGGGTTCTTCCTCCTTTTGCCGACACGTGGGACATCCAGCATCCAGGTCATGTCATGCAAGAAAATAGAGTGGTAGTTGAAGCCACATGATGTGCATCTTGGGTTAAACTGTAAATAGAATCTTACTACACTTGAGTAACTCCAAAAGCAGCCACGAATGATCTTTATTGGATTTGTTTTTCATCACCAACACGTCGAGGTGAAAGATGTGCAGGTTCAGTGGGTCCTCTTGCGTTTTCACTAACATGTGGGACTGCATATGAGCAAACAGACGATGGGCTCCGTGCGTCCGCTGGCTGGCTGAGAAGAGAGATAGAGGAGGGCTGAGCACGAACTCCAGCAAATTTGTTCTACGTAACCAGCACCTCAATATAGGCTCGATATAGTGGGGTGGCTTGGGCCATAACTAGCATTCATGTCTAGTAGTACAGCACACTCCACCCACATGAGTCCCATCTGACACCAATTTTCATGGAGTCCGTGCTACAACAATCTCTTCTCCCTCCTGTTTTCTCAGCCATCGCGCGGTGGGCGGGGTGGGGGTTTGCTGACAGTCGGTTTGCTCAACTGCGGTCCCACTTGTAAGTGAAAATGCAACACCGCACGCATTCCCCCTTGAGCGGCATGCTGGACCAACCGTATGGGGGTGTGATGCGAACATGGCAGGCTTTTCCTTTTGAACTTGTAACTTGTAAAATTTGGTTCTGCTCCATGGCACGACTGATAGATAGAAATAACGATTTTCACTAGGGGAATGAGAAGTTTGGTTTTGGCACAGTTCATGCATGGAGTACGTACGAAAATTATGAAGTTGATGTGAAAGGTAAGATAATTACTAGTAGTACCATATACTACTACATGGATTTGATGGAAAGATAAAAATACATACTGATCCATCAACGACATCCTCACACCCTAGTGCGCCGGATCACCAACTAACGTGTGAGGAGCAGCGGTGTTGGCGGCGAGCTCAACGTGCTTCTGAACAATGCCGTCCAAGGTTACCCTGCGGTCCAAGAAGGCCAGCGTCCTATCGTCCTCCTCTTGCATGTAGTAGTCCTTGTGGATGATTTGCGCGTAGACGTGGGTGATTATGTCGATGGTGTCTTGTTGTGCCAGGCGCTGCACGGCGAGCGCGACCTTGAGGTGGACATTCTCCGGTGCGATGGCGGGCAGTCGCAGGGTCACCAGTACGTCGAAGAGGTTGTCACCATAGTGGCTGTTGAGGGTGGCGGGCATTACAGAGCCTTGGGTCCATCTGCTGGAGGCGTACGTCAAGGTCATCCGCGAGCTTCTTGAGATGGTGAATTTGTCGAGGAAACCGATGAGGACCTTGTCGAACAAGGAGACGAAGCTCTCGTCCAAGCAGCCCCTCGCCCTGGCGGCCTCAAGCACTACCTGGAGACGTTACTCAGTGCCGGGCCGCAGGCCGGCGTCGTGGACCATAGAGCACAGCCGGCTGATGCTCGCGCTCATCGCCTCCGTGGGTCTAGCTTAGCTTCTAGTCAACTAATCTTGCGATTCGAGTGATCACTCTTGCCCTTGGTTAGCGTGTGTAGGTGCGTAGGATTTTGTACTAGATTGGACTGGCGGGGAGCCTTTATATGAGAAGTGCAGACTGCATTGAATTCATGTGCGTGTTGGCCATCTACTCCTCGGCCCTCTACTGGACCTGCCTTTGGCTGTATGACAGGTGGGCCAGCCACCCATTGGGCCCACGTGTCATTCACCCAAAGGCAGTTGCAGTAAGTCAATGAAGTTGTGTCCCCCTCCGTGCCGATGCAGTATAGTCATCTCACCGGACCTCTAGTTGGGGCCAAACGGGAGAAGTTTGATGTTTACTGGTTTATTGGTCCCCTTTGCATTTTGCGCCAAGTTTTGACCTTTGATTTAACTAATAAAATGTTAATGCATGTAAAGAAAAATGTTGTGTAAGTCACCTTACAAAAACCAAATAATCCCAAAACACTTAGGCATGGTACATTAACTCCCTCCTCGTTTCTTATTTCGTGACATATCAACCAATGAGAGATGTGGGCCGTGCATGCTTTCAATGACTTGAGACTACCAAACACGACATGCAGTGTTACTTCATTGCATGTATTCCTATTAATTAGCAAAAAGACATTAAGTTCTCTCGCTGATAGGAATAAAACAATACGCCATGTATTTATTTACAGAGGGAGTAGTACATTTTTTGTGACATGCATTACTAGATATTGCTAGTCAAATACTAAAATCCAGATGGACGTGGTAGTACTCCTAAATCTAGACGGTGGTGCTAGTAGTACTAGTAGTAGTACTACCAATGTAGTAGCACTGTACTACCCGTTGTTCAAATTATTATGTGTTGCTCCTCACAGTGAAGTGACAAGAGCGTAAGCCGGAGATGATACCTGAGTATAGGCGCCGTGTTTGGCATACCATAGTCAGCCTCACTGTCTGCAGTCACTATCATCATGGCTGTAGAGCTAGCCTCCTTACAACTAGCCATGTTCGACATAATTTCCCGTGTGTAGATGCCCATGTTTTGCACGGAACACAAAGATTGGGGGTGGACGGCGCCGGCAGCGGCCATCGCGCCAGATTTTTCCATGACCTTCTAGATGTGGTGGGGAGGAGATAAGGCTGATTGTGAGAGACAAGGATTTGTTTGTAAATAGGGAACAAGTGTAGGCATCTTTTTGCAAAAATGGAGAAGTTTGGTTTGTATGCGTCAGATCTAGATCCGACGGCTATTGGTGAAAGATGGGAGGCACAACATCATCACCAACTCAGGACCTGTTTGATTCGCAGGATTTTGAAAACGCAGGAATAGGACACGCCAATATTTCAAGTTTCAAACTAATATTACAAATGTTAGGACTAATGCTGCATCTACGAAGAGGGAATTACTAGGGAGTTTACGTAAGAACTTTTGTTACTTTAGGTGGATGCAACATTACCGTACAAACTAAAATCCACCGCGCTGACAAGTCACTAATTGGCAAATAAGTTTTCGAGTCTCTGGCCACTTGATGTTTCAAAAAAAAAATTCAGCTTCTACGGAGACTTTGTCATTTAGGCTAAGACGCTTGCGGTGATCAGCACGCCATTCATTGTTGCGCCAGAGAATGCCAGACCTCATTACCTTGAGCACACTTGCCTCCATAACAAAGAACCCGGCCAATTTAATCTCAGATGTGCTGCCTCGGTAGTTGATCAAATCAATTTCTGCAAGATGGAGATCATGGCATTTGATGAGATTGTTATAGTGCAACACATTTTTCACTTTCGGGTCTTTTTTTATTTGCAAAAGAAGAGAACATATTAGAGCAGCTCGCTGTATAAGATTGTCGTGTCATCAAGAGGTACCAATATCATTCGCTCATACGATAGGGTTGGCTAGCTAGTGATATTTTTTTTCACTCTCTCTCTCTCTGTGTGTGTGTGTGTGTGTGTGTGTTCTTCCTCTCATTTACCTAGGAGCACGTGAAGAGCTTGGGCATTTGTTGCCTTCCACTATGTGGCCGATGCCATATTTCGCAAAAGTATGCCACATAATACGCATCGATGTCAAATCAAAAGATTTTGGCACCGCTCTCCCGATGTGAGAGAGTTGGCACCGCTGTGCACACAGACCCACATGTATAAACAAATCAATCAAACCAACTACACTAGCCTCTCACTCTCCCAAACAAGTGTTTTTTTATTGCCTCAGTCCTCTCTCTCCTACACAAGTGTTTTTTCATTGCGTGAGTTAATTTGGCACCAGAGCAAAGTAGGTGATCCAGATTGGGGCACCAGGTGAGCAATGGAGGGGCATCAATGCCAAATGCATCACAAGTGAATTTGGCACGTGTTTTGGCCTACATAGTGGAGGGCTGTTATAGCCCACTTTTGTACTACCCATAAAATTTTGACCATAGATTTACCTAATAAAATGTCAATGCATGTCACTAAAAATTACACCATTTGAAATTATGTTCAAATATGAATCCAACGATATAGTTCTTAGTGACATGCATTAACATTTTGTCAGTTTAATCTATGGTCAACTTTTGATACTACAAAATAGGAAGAGTAAACCAGGACGAAGGTAGTACTTGCTCTTAGAGTTACTGGAGTAGTCTAAGTTACTTTCCACTATGACTAGCCTAGGCTACTATAGTAGTACAACAAAAAACGATGCAGGTGATCACGTGAGAAAAAAATACTAAAAATATTTCTTTTGGTGCAGTGCGTAGATGCAGTTTTGAACACTACACTTGTCATCGTAATTTGGGGAAATTACGAAAAAAATTAGCTATGTTGTGATTACCGTTTACTAATAGGAAAGAAGTTTCACCTCGATGAGTAGCTTCTCCATGCACGGAAAGCATGTAAGGAATCCAACAACTTTATCCAGATTGGGGCCGATAGATTTTATTACCAAGATCTTCACTGTGCGCACAGACTGGGTCAAGCTTGTGGGAATCATTTTCTGGAAGACGGTCGTAAATACATCAAGAAGAAATTTTAAAATGTGAATTTCAAGAAGACGAAGAAGAAGATGAGTGTTGTACCTAAACGATTACGAATCCAATAAAGAATTCAGAGAATTTGGCAGACGAGTACACCAACGCTGTCAATTTCGGCACGTCAATGACCTTGATTTTTGTTGGACCTTCTAGATCCGATACAAGCAATCTCTCAAGGAAAGGCGCATTCTCAATGACCATAACGTGGAACAGCTGGAGTGATCTCTTCCCAATTGATGTCTTGTTGCGGGGCCAGCAAGACACATAAATCCATCAGAGATTTGTCGAGGCAATGTGGAGGCTAATGAACCCGTGGATCTGCTCAAGACGAAGGTACTCGAGTGCAGTACAGCTGCGGAGTAGGTGCTCCATAGCCTTCTTCAAGATGACAACACCAAAGAGGTCGAGCTACTTGAGTTGAGGTAGAAGAAGGGTGGGCGCGGCATTAATCTGGGGAAGATAGCAGGAGCTGAAGCTGGCGCGGCGCGGCGTTGGAATGAGGCGGAGCGCGGAAGGCGGCAAAGAGCGACATCGTCCAACTTCAAAGCTAAGCTCCTCGAGCTGATCTAGGGCGGGGGATAAGAACCACTCGTCGAACTTGGGTTGGACCTTGCAGTTGGTACTGAACATGCGCATGTCAAAGCATCTGGCTGGCCCAGGGTGCGATGAAAGCATCTTGGAGATTGCGGCCATGCGTTTGCGATCCCCGTCGCAGAGGCAGCTATCGATGGTGAGGTTGAGGGGGGCGCAGCGCCAGAGGGGGCGCCACTACCGGGAGAGCAGGGCGGTCCGCATGGCAGATTTGGTGGGGAGGATGCCGATGATGACGAGCAGCATGTCGTCGGGGAGGCTGCTGATGAAGTCCAGGCTTGCCGGATGCGGTTTTGGCTCGAGCCACCTCCGCTTGTTGGCTGCCTCACCGTCCATCTCAATCGGCGGCGACGCTGGTGTACACGTGTGCTGGTGTGTGTTGTGTGCTGGGTGTGCGTGAGTGCGTCCTTCTGTGCATGCAGCCGCGCAGTGGTGAATTGTGCGCGAGTGCGTCCTTCACGCAGAAGAAGTTTGTCCTCAATGTGCCCTCAATTTACTAGCATGCGGGGTGCTACCCCGAGTGGTTTCAACTTTGTTTACTTCACCGCGTGTCAGATGGGCCTCTAGTTTACTTATTTTTACCCACTGCCACATGGGCCAGCACACGAAGATACAGAACATGATCTGACAAGGCAGCATGTGGACTGGTTGAGCGGTTAACTAAAAAATATACGGAGCTATACACTGACACAGTGAGCATTTAATCCGTCGGTATAGAGAGTTTGAGTGAGAGGGGAGGCCCATGAGAGATAACAGAAAGAGAGAGAGAAAGAGCTACTCCCTCCGTTTGATAATGTAGTTCCAACATTTTTTTAGAAGTCAAACTTTTGAAACTTTGACCAAGTTTATAAAGAAAAAATACTTATATCTACAGTACCAAAGATAAATGATAGTATAAAGTAAGTACATGTTGTGATGAATCTAATGATCGTTCCAGATGTAAATGGTTTTCTCCACATATACCTGGTCAAACTTTTCTGAGGTTTGACTTTTCAAAACATCCATATGCTTATGGACGTGAGAGAGTCCCTAACTAGAGAGAGAGAGAGAGAGAGAGAGTGAAATAGAAAGAGTGAGTGAAAAATGTGTGTACGTGTCTGAAAGAGACATGGACAACACACGATAGAAGTAGAGAAAAAGCGTGTGTGTCTTATGCAAACATATCACACATGCATCTTTGACAACGGAAGCAAGGTGAGGAGATAGTGTGTGGTTGTTTGCAACCGAGAGAGCAAGACCCCTAGCACATGGCCAAGAGGGGTCTGACAAACAAGGGAGAGAGGTCGAGAGAGACGTACGGAGAAAATGCAGATATGGGGAGGAGAGAGTGTATGTTTGTGATAGAGAGATCCCCTAGAGATCGTGATGGGACTACATGGGTGGGAGATCGAGTGACAAGGTGTGTGCGCGATAGAAGATAGCCTAAGAGATATCGAGATAGACGTATGGATGGAAGGAGACAATACATGTGTTCCTGATGGCTAGTGAGAGATAATCATACTTAGGGGGGGAGTGCTTGCGCCTATGATGGAGTGAGGGATTATGGTACTTAGGGGGGTGCGTGTGACATAGAGAGAGAACAAGGGCAGAGAGTGTTGAATTGGTCTATATGTATAGCGCGAGCGAGACAGGTGTATGTGTGAACCAGGGAGATATAAAGTTTGAGAGAGATTGAGGAGCCCCGAAAAGCCTTAGTGGTGCGTCAGATAGCCGAGAGGGGGAAAGACATATTCCATCCGCTCGATAATATAGTGCATGTAAATTTTTTAGAAGTCAAACTTTGGAAACTTTGATCAGGTTTACGCAAATGTTATTTATATCTACAATACCAAAGATACACCATACGAAACTACATCTCATGGTGAATCTAATGGTATATGTTTGCCGTTCTAGATGTAATTGTTTTTCTCCATGTACATGGTCAAACTTTGTGGTGTTTGAATTTTCAATAAATCTATATGCTATGGACCGAGGAGAGTGCCTAAGTCGAGAGAGATCAAGTGTGTGTGAAGGAGAATGAGTAAGTGTGCAAAAAGAGTATGTGTGTGAAAGAGAAAGTGACAACAAACGATAAATTAGAGAGTGTGTGTGTTTTTTCGTTTCTTATGTGAACATATCACGCATGCATCTCCGAGATAGAAAAGCGAGGAGAGGAGATACACGAAGATAGCTAGTGTGTGGTTGTTTGCAACAAAGAGAGACACCCCTATAGCACATGTCCAATAGAGGTCTGGCCAATAAGGAACAAAGGCCGAGAGAGACACATGGAGAACATGGATGCATGGGGAGGGAGAGAGGGTGTGTTTGTGATAGAGAGATCCCCTCGAGATCGTGAGGGGACTATATGGGTGGGAGATCGAGGGACGTGCGTGCGTGATAGAAAGATGCCTCAAGAGAAATCGAGATAGACCATGCACATGTTCGTGATGGAGACTAAGATTAGCTAGTCATATACATATAGGGAGGACTGCGTGTGCCTACAATTGAGTGAGAGACCATCATACTTGGCTAGCTAGGCATGAGATTGTGTGTGTGTGCATGTGAGATGGATAGAGAACGAGGGAGAGAGATAGAGTTTTAGATGGGCCTATCAAGTGCGAGTGAGATATGCATGTGTATGTGTGACCCAGGTAGATGGAGAGTTTGAGAGAGAGAGGGGGAAGAGCTCCGAGACGACAAAGTGGTGCGTGAGAGAGTTACGGGCAACGAGCCAAGGATTTTGTGTGCGTACGATGAGTGCACCCAAGATATCTAGCTTGGACTAGAGTATCATATATAGTGTGCGAGAGAGACCTATAGATGGAGTATATATGCATGCGAACTAGAAAGACCCCTGTGAGGGAGTCTTGGATTAGGGGGTATCCGGACAGCCTGACTATATACTTTGGCCGGACTGTTGGACTATGAAGATACAAGATTGAAGACTTCGTCCCGTGTCTAGATGGGACTCTCCTTTGCGTGGAAGGCAAGCTTGGCGATTCGGATATGTAGATCTCCTTCTCTGTAACCGACTCTGTGTAATCCTAGCCCCCTCCGGTGTCTATATAAACCGGAGGGTTTAGTCCGTAGGACAACAACAATCATAATCATAGGCTAGCTTCTAGGGTTTCGCCTCTACGATCTCGTGGTAGATCAACTCTTGTAATACTAATATCATCAAGATCAATCAAGCAGGAAGTAGGGTATTACCTCCATTGAGAGGGCCCGAACCTGGGTAAACATCGTGTCCCCAGCCTCCTGTTACCATTAGCCTTAGACGCATAGTTCGGGACCTCCTACTCGAGATCCGCCGGTTTTGACACCGACATTGGTGCTTTCATTGAGAGTTCCACTGTGTCATCGCGATAAGGCTTGATGGCTCCTTCAATCATCTTCACAGACGTAGTCCAAGAGGAGATTTTCCTTCCCGTATAGATCTTCGTATTCGGCGGCTTCGCACTGCGGGCCAATTCGCTTGGCCATCTGGAGCAGATCGACAGCTATGCCCCTGGCCACCAGGTCTGGTTTGGAAACCTAAACTACATTGCCGACGTCCGCGGAGACTTGATCTTCGATGGATTCGAGCCCATGTCAGGTGCGCCGAACAGTCCCGACGAGCATGATTTAGATCTGCCATCGGATAGTATTCGGGGGATCGCGCCTGCGGCTGCCCCGAAAAACAATCTAGAGCAGATTGTGCTATCCGAGGACGGGTGGATGGACCCCGCCACGGAGGCCGCACACTCATCGGCCTTGGAGCCGAACACTCATTCCACCTCCTGTGAGGTCGGTACCATCGGACCCTCGGACTTGTCTCTGGCTACAGGATCCGAACCATGTACGCCCGTGCCTACCGAATCTCATTGGGCACCGGTCATGGAGTTCACCTCCATGGATATCTTTCAGCACTCGCCCTTGGGCGACGTGCTAAACTCATTAAGGTATCTCTCTTTGTTAGGAGACTCTTGACCGAACTATGTCCGGCTCGAGTGGGAAGCGGACGCCGAAGAAATTCGGCACCCACCCACCACCCACTTAATAGCCACTGTCGATGAGTTAACCGACATGTTGGATTTCGACTCCAAAGACATTGATGGTACTTACGGCGATGCAGGAGAAGAACAGGAAACACCGCCCACCGGGCGCTCGACTGCCACCTCATCATATGATATATATATGGTGGACACGCCAAAAGAAGGCGATGGTGAGGACACAACAAAGGATAAACCCCTCGATAAGCCACCAAAGCGACGCCGTAGGCGCCGCTCTAAATCCAGGCAGAGTAAAAAACAGTGCAAGAAAGAATAACACCCCGGTCGACTCCAATGGAAACGACGACCCCATGGACCCAGCAATGGAGCAGGACGAGCCAAGGGACGATGAACATGGTCCGGAGCCGACGTCAGATGACGCTGATCCCGAGTGTAAAATTCAGCAACCTGTCTCCAGAGAAGAGAACAGTCTGGACGATGACGCATTCATCATCCTGGAAAAACACTTGGAACAAGAGAACCTCCATCAAAGGCTTATTGCCACATCGAGGAGCTTGAAGAAGCAGAAGCAAATGCTTAAAGCCGCGGAGGATACGCTCAACCCCAGATGGAACAAAGTGCTTGACAATGAAAAATTTGGCGATAACCGCCACACAAAGAGCTACCCAAAGCGCAAGCTACTGCCCGAATTCGACGACGAGGCCATAGAGCCCATTCCGCCAAAAAACAATACGGCCGATCAGCCGGACCGACCACCCCGTGGCCGCGACAGAGCGGCTACTGACGCCACACACAAGTCAGCACACGATTTACGTGAGCTCCTAGACAAAAAAGCCAGTGTAGCCAGATCCATCTTTGGATCTAGAAAACGTGCCCCGGCGCAAGATCACAGCCACCAAAATGATCGTACCGATGGAATACCAGCTCGGAATCAACACCGAACACAACTACCGTTGCATCATGCCATGACACATCCAAATATAGGGGAGCCGCACACCCCCTCTGCTTCACCGATGAGGTGCTGGATCATGAATTTCTAGAGGGATTTAAGCCCATAAATATAGAGGCATATGACGGAACGACAGACCCTGGGGTCTGGATTGAGGACTTTATCCTTGTAAGTGCATCTAGTGCCCCTTAGTGATTTTGGTGTATTGAAGACTTATAGGTTAAGTGACTGATGCACTTGTGAGTGTACACAGGTCTATAAGTCTATGAGGAGTTTGGTATTTACAGAGAAAGTCGACCCCTAAAAATGAAGTTCTTCATCTGACGACTTTGGATATCTGAAGACTTTCTGAAGACTTTGAAAGTGAAGAAATTGGTGTGACCTTGAAGACTTGGAATTCATCTGAGGAATATGAAGCGCGAAGACTTTTGTTTTCATAGTTTCATTTTCTTTTTCTTGGGTCATAGGAAACACCGTACTGCTAAAGGGGGTCGAGGAAATACTAAGGAAAAATTTCCATGTGATGCTCAATTCAAAATCCTACACCTACCAATCCTTTCGAGTGAAGCCATTGGAAATCTCATACAGTTCAGTCATATTCTTCAGTGACAGAGACAAAGTTCTTCTGATCTCTGAGGAATTTGTTCTGACTGAGGAGTTAGGAATTCACTAGTGTGAATTGCCTACACTATGAGGAACATGATTTCCCTGAGGATTTTGATAGTCAAAATTCCGACCGTTGCTGTGCTACGCGCCAGCTGTTCCAAAATATCCACCCACCTAACGGTCATATCAGACAAGGGCATTTATGTCTTATCATGTCGGGATGCTCCCTAGGCTATAAATAGCCGCCTCCCTCAACCACTAGCTGGTTGGCTGCTCCGAGAGAAACTGACACTTTTCATTTGGGAGCAACCCATCCTCCGAGGACTTTGAGCGAAAATCATCAAGTGAGGAAATCCCAAACCCAAACCTACAAAACCCCAAGTGATTGAGCATCACTGAAGAGATTGATCCTACGTGGATCCGACGCTTGTTTCCTTTGAAGACTGTGCTTCTTCCAGACGGTTAGGCGTCAAGGTCTAGAGCATCCAAGAGGAATTGTGGATCGCCGAGTGACCAAGTTTGTGAAGGTTCGGAAGTCACCTGAAGACTTACCTCGACTGATTGGACGAGGTCTGTGTGACCTTAGCTCAAGGAGAATATGGTGAGGACTGTGTGTCCGGGACTAGGTGTCCTCGAGTTTAAATACTCAGCCGCTCCAACCAGATGTACAACTGAGACAGCAGTTGGAACTGGTCTACCAAATCATTGTCTTCACCGAGCTAACTGGTTCTATCTCCTCAACTCTTTCATTTCCTCATGTATGTTGTTGTGTGCCTGTTCATATCTGTTTGAAGACTCTGACTGAAGACTTTCTCAATTTCCTCCGTTCTATTTCTTCAGTGTGATCATCTTCTTCTTTGTGTTATCATGTGTCTACGCTTTCTGTACTCTGTGCTTGTCTTCATTTCATCATGATGACTATGCTTGTGTTCTGTTATGTTCCTTTCTGAGTACTTATTCCGCTGCAAGTAGTTGTTTATTTAGGAATTTCCTCACCAGCAAATTTCTCGGTGAAGAATTCATAAAAATCACCTATTCACCCCCCTCTAGTTGATATAACGCACTTTCAATTGGTATCAGAGCAAGGTACTCCCTTGTTCTGTGTGATTTTGGTTTAACCGCCTGGAGTTTTAGTTATGTCAACCGCAGGTATGATCAAGGTCTCTGCTAGGTGTCCTACCTTCAATGGAACGGACTACCCCTACTGGAAGAACAAGATGTGGGTGCATCTTGAGGCAATTGACAATGATCTCTGGTATGTTGTGGAAAATGGTGTTCCCTCAGTCACACCTTCCCTGAATGCTGCTGATGTGAAGAGATTCAAGCAACTCGATTCTCAAGGGAAGAATATCATATGTGGCCATCTGAGTAAAGGGCAGTATGGTAGAGTGAGTGCTTTGGAAACTGTTAAGCTTATTTGGGATAGGCTCTCCAAAGTAAACGAAGGAGTCTCAACTCAACATGACTCTCGTGTTGACGTTCTTCACAATCTCTTCAACCGCTTCAAAAGACTCGACAATGAAAATGTTCAGCAAACCTTCGATCGCCTCACTGATATCTCAAATGAGCTCCAAGCGCTTGGCGCCACTGACATCACCGACCATGAGGTGGTGAAGAAATTGCTGAGATTGCTCGATTCTTCATTTGACACGCTGGCACTGATGATTCAACAGCGTGGTGATTACAAGTCACTTGACCCCGCTGATATCCTTGAGAGACTAAACACTCATGAGTTCCATCTTGCTTAGAAGAGAGATCTCTATGGTCTGAGCTATGGCAAACCACGTGCTCTGAAGGCCAAGGCAATCTCTAAGTCTGAGGAAGACGACTCTACCAGCAGCCTTGGTGATCCTGAAGAACTGAGCCAGGAACTAGCACTGCTCGTGAAGAAATTTCAGAAGTTTTCAAGACGTGGTCGCTTTGGAAAATCCTCAAGGAGCAATGATTCCTCATCCAGTGACTACAAGAAAAGGCTGTGCCACAAATGCAAGAAGCCTGGTCACTACATTCAAGATTGACCTCAGTGGGACAAGGAATTGAAGAAGAAGAAATACAAGGATTACAGTTCTGATGATGCCAAAAAGAAGAAGAAATCTTCAAAGTCTTCACCATCAAAATCCTCAAAGTCTTCATCTCACAAGAAGAGCAGCTCCAAGAAGGCTCAGGCATTCATTGGCAAGGAAATGGACTCTGAGGCTGAATCTGAGGATCATGAGGAAGAGGAGGCACCTGAGGAGTCTGAGTCTGGTGTGGCAAGCTTGGCTCTTGCTACCGTGTTCGTCAGCAAGTCTATCTTCAACTCTGAAGAAAATGGCAACACCAACAATGCTGATGAAGGCAATGATGACTATGCTCCCACCTATTGCTTCATGGCAAAGGGTGCCAAGGTAACTAAATATGCCTCCTCTGACTCTAGTGAGGATGAATCTGATGAAAATCTCTAGCCCAGCTACTCTAAACTTGCTAAAATTGCTGTGAGACAACAAAAGGCTATTGAAAAGCTTTAAAACATGTTAGACAAAAGTGATGATATGTTGGGTGAAGAAATGGATCGCACAAAAACCTTAACTGATAATCTTCAGAGACTTCAGTCTAAGTTTGACAATCTTCAAAGTCATCATAACACTCTCTTATCTGATCATGAGAAGCTTTCTTATGAGTTTCTTCAAAGAAAGCAAGATCTTGAGAAGCTAAGAGTGAGTTATGAAGATCTTCAGAAGGAGCGTGATTCATTACTTGCTCAACATATCGGCGCTACCCAGGAAGAATTTCTTCCTCCATGTCTGAAGTGCATTGAACGTGAAACTGCTAATTCTTCACCTGAATGTTCAAATGCTTCTAATGCTACAAATTCTTCTTATATCTCTGCTGTCACTAATTCCTCATCTAAGGACAATGCAAGTATCACTAATGATGCAGGGTTGAAGGAATTGTACATGACAGACATGTACAAAAGCCTCAAAGGGCATCAGACTCTTTGTGATGTGCTCAAAAAGAAGATCCTCAACAGAAACCCTCGGAAAGAGGGTATTGCCTTTGAGAGGAAACTCAATGCTGATGGAACATATTGGAAGCCTGGGCAGTACCCCAAAACCTCATGGGTTGCTTCAAAGGGACCTCCAGTTGATCCATCCAACTTATCTGGATTCACATGTGAATCTCCTCATTCTTCTGATGAGTCATTTGACTCTAATTGTAAACTGTTCAAAAATCATAATGGTGAAGTATTTGCTAGATATGTTGGGACTAACTGCAGGAATGGTTGTCCTATGAAGAAGATCTGGGTTCCCAAAAGTTGCCTTGAAAATCTTCAAGTGAATGTCCTCATGACACCACCTGTGAAGAAAAGGAACTCCAGATCAAATTCCTCATATGAACCAAATTCTTCATATGAATCCAAATCCTCATACGGACCAAATTCCTCACGTGGATCAAATTCCTCAAAAGGATCAAAGTCCTCATATGATCATCATCGTGCTAACCCTTCTATTACGCAGGATAGAGCTAAGGGCTATGAATATGTGCATTATTCTTCAAATCATTATGTTCATAAGTCCTCGAAGAATTTCTGTGCTTATTCATATGCTTACTCTAACCCCTCTTATGTGAAACGAAGTGGACTGGCGTCCATACCACCTTTCTCATATGGTGCTCGCAGAGTGATGAATTCTTTGCCACCCCTCCAGATGTGGGTGGTGAAGAAAAAGAACTAATCTCTTATGCAGGGTCAGGTCTCCAGTCGTGCTTAAAACGACTGAAGAATTTGCTGGAGACCTGAACAGTTCCTGATAGGACGCAGGCTAATCATGATGAAATGAACCTTCATTTCACACGTCCTCATACTGAATTATCTGTGCTATTTCTTGATGAAATTGAACTGATGATACTGATATCGTATTCTTCACTGATGAAGTATATGAGTTTGTAAGCTGCACTAATTCATCTGCAGGATGACCAACCCAAAGCAAATGAGTGGGTCCTCGATAGTGGATGTACAAATCACATGACTGGTGACAAGAATCTATTGATGGATGCTCCCTTATCACCGTCACATCTGAAGTACATCATCTTCGTTGACAAAGGCAAAAGTCAGGTATTGGGTCTAGCTAAGGTTGCGATCTCAAAGGATCGACACATGGACAAAGTCATGCTTGTCGAGTCCTTAGGATACAACCTCATGTCTGTCTCAATGCTTTGTGATCTTGATATGGTTGTTGTCTTTGGAAGATATCGTTGTGTTGTGATCATGGAAGCTGACCATTCCAAAGTCTTCGAAGGCTTTAGGAGAGGAGATCTGTATATCATTGATTTCTCTACAGGACCACAGCCTGCCGTGTGCTTACTTGCAAAAGCTTCAGAAGGCTGGCTATGGCATCGACGACTTGGTCATGCTGGCATGAGGAATCTGCACACGCTTGCAAAGAAGAAGCATGTCATTGGCATTGAGAATGTCAAATTCCTCAAGGATCACTTATGCGGAGCTTGTGAAGCTGGAAAGATGACAAAGGCCAAGCATCCAGCGAAGACTATCATGACTACCACTCGACCATTTGAATTGCTTCACATGGATCTCTTCGGTCCTAATCATTATTCTGCTATGACAAATGATGCATCTCTATATGGCTTTATTATTGTTGATGATTATTCTCGTTACACATGGGTACATATTGTCACTTACAAACATGAAGTGCAGGAAGTCTTCAAACGATTTTCCTCGAGGGCTTCGACCAACTTTGGTGTGAAGATCAAACACATCATAAGTGATAATGGGACTGAGTTCAAGAATTCCGGTCTTGATGGCTATCTTGATGAACTTGGTATTACTCACGAGTTATCTTCTCCTTATACTCCTCAGCAGAATGGCGTCATGGAGCACAAGAACAGAACCCTCGCTGAGATGGCTCGCACTATGCTTGATGAATACAAGACACCTCGTCAGTTCTGGATTGATGCAATTGATACTACTTGCCACATCATCAATAGAGTATATCTTCATAAATTCTTCAAGAAGACTGCCTATGAACTCCTCACTGACAAGAAACCCAATGTAAGTTACTTCAAAGTCTTCGGTGCTAAATGTTGGATTAGAGATCCTCATCACAATTCTAAGTTTGCACCAAAAGCACATGAGGGTTTCATGCTTGGTTATGGAAAGGACTCGCACACCTACAGAGTCTTCAAGAACGTTCTTCACAAGGTTGTTGAAACTGTAGATGTGCGGTTCGATGAAACTAATGGCTCGCAAAGAGAGCACCTACCTTCTGTGATAGATGAACCAGCACCTGAGGGCTCTATCAATTCAAAGCCACTGACGATGTCATTCCTACTGAAGAATCTGCTGAAGAATTCATTCCAGAACATGATGAACGTTGAACGGGCGTACCTGAAGAAAATAGTGCTGAGGAAAATGCTCCTGAAGAAAATGCGGATCAAATTCCTCGAAGACAACCCGCTCATCCTCGTATTGCAAATGAAGTGCAAGTCGAGAAGATTATCGATGACATTCGTGCACCAGGTCCTCTCACACGCTCAGAAGCTTCACACTTATCTAACTTTTGTGGGCATTTCACCTTTGTCTCTATCACAGAGCCCACTAAGGTAGATGAAGCATTTTTGGAGCCTGTGTGGATTCAAGCTATGCAAGAAGAACTACATCAATTCGAGCTCAACAACATTTGGGAGCTGGTCAAACGTCTAGATCCTCACAAGCACAACATTATTGGCACAAAGTCGATCTACCGCAACAAGCAAGATGAAAATGGCCTTGTGGTGAGGAATAAGGCACGGCTTGTAGCTCAAGGCTACACACAGGTTGAAGGAATTGACTTCGATGAAACTTTTTCACCTGTTGCGAGACTTGAGGCTATTTACATATTACTTGCTTACGCTAACCATCATGACATTATCTTACAACAAATGGATGTGAAAAGTGCATTCCTCAATGGTAAGATTGAGGAAGAAGTATATGTTGCTCAACCCCTAGGTTTTGAAGATCCAAAGAATCCTGATAAAGTCTTCAAGCTCAATAAGGCCCTGTATGGCCTCAAGCAAGCTCCTCGGGCGTGGTATATGATACCTTGAAGGAATTCTTTGTGAAGAATGGCTTCAAACCCGGTTCACTCGACCCTACTCTTTTCACTAAGTCTTATGATGGTGAATTGTTTGTGTGCCAAATATATGTTGATGATATCATTTTCGGCTGTACTGACCAACTACATAGTGATGAATTTGCCCATACGATGAGTGAAGAATATCAAATGTCTATGATGGGAGAGTTGAAATTCTTCTTAGGTCTTCAAATTCGTCAAACAGCGCAATGGAATATTCATATCCCAGGAGAAATACCTCAAGGACGTACTGAGGAAATTCGGCATGCAAGATTGCAAAGGGGTCAAAATTCCAATGCCCACAAAGGGCCATCTATGCACTGATGAAAATGGTAAAGACTTTGATCAAAAGGTATACCGCTCCATGATTGGCTCTTTATTGTACCTATGTGCATCTAGGCCGGATATTATGCTTAGTGTTTGCATGTGTGCCCGATTTCAAGCTACACCGAAGGAATCACACCATAAGGCTATGAAACATATTCTTCGATACTTAGCTCACACACCAACACTTGGATTATGGTATCCCAAGGGCTCCAGTTTTGATCTCATTGGATATTCAGACTCTGACTATGCTGGCGACCGTGTGGACCGCAAGTCAACATCTGGTACATGTCATTTCCTCGGACGATCTTTGGTCTGTTGGTCCTCGAAGAAACAGAACTGCGTATCTCTCTCCACTGCAGAAACTGAGTACATTGCTGCTGGATCATGCTGTGCTCAACTAGTATGGATGAAGCAAACACTCAAGGACTATGGCATCAACGTGAAGAATGTGCCTCTCTACTGCGACAATGAGAGTGCCATCAAGATTGCTCATAACCCAGTTCAGCACTCGAAGACAAAGCACATCCAGATTCGTCATCACTTTTTTTGTGATCATGTGTTGAAGGGCGACTCCATCGACCATGCTAGCACTGAAGATCAGCTGGCCGATATCTTCACTAAGCCCTTGGATGAGAAGAGATTTAGCAGTTGCGGTGTGAGCTAAATATCCTAGAATCTTCGAATGTTCTCTGAAATGGACACACATCCTAACACTTATGCTGACTTGATGACTTGGATGCGCAACACACGAAGTGACGTTTTTCTTCAATCAATGAAGACTAACCCTCTAAGTGCGAAGAAATTAATGAAGAAATTGACTCCCAGAGCCCTACGACAATTGTACGCGGTGTCTGAAGCCAACTTTCTTATACGGTGGGTTACGCCACCACAAAAGATGAAAATCTTCAATTTGAGTTTTTCCTCAATATTGAAATTCCTCAGTATTTCAAATTCTTCAACTTACAATGTCTTTACTATTTCTGTCATTTGTCTTCATTTGAATATATACATATATAAGTTTTATGTCCTCTACATCATTCACTTATTGCTAATTCTTCAAGTTGACTGTTTCCGCTAAGTGAATGTGATCGGACCCTTCCCCCTCTATGCTAAACTCAATCTAATCTTTTCACAAATTCTTCATATGCGTTCTGATTTGAAACTCGTTCAAAATCTTCACTGTGTCCTTGACAGCTGAAGAAATTGCGAATGGTAATTTAAAACTCATCTTATCTGAATTTTTGGCTTTGCCGCTGAAACCGTTCCGCTTCTCACGACAAATACTTATCTATTCACCCACGATCTTACACGATCGCCACCTCATCAGTACAAGGGTGACACATGTCATGCGAATGAGAAGGGCCAGGGGCACGTTCGTCCTAAATCTTCGGGTGAACAATTTTTTCACTGCGACTATAAATACCCCCTCACCCCTTCCTCACTTCCTTTACTCCGCTCGATCTCTCTCTCCCGCTCGAGCTTCTCAAACCCTAGTGTCGTTGCTACTTCATCATCGCCGGTGAGGAAGAGCTTCACTGCCTCGACCTCATCGCCGTCGTACTCGCGCCGGCCGCGGAAATCTTCCCTCCGCCGCCGCCGTAGCCGTCTTCCTCTGCCAAGTTAGGGCGTGGAAGATCTGAACTGACAAACTTCACATCTGTTCATCTCAGTTCGTCATGTTCTTCACTTCGGGTAATTAAAAGTTACTTTTAACTGCTCACTTTGATTCTCAAGTTTTTCTGAAAATCTTGAAAGGTGTTTGTTCTTAAATTCCTCACACACATGAACACCTCACAAATCATCTGTTCTTGATTCATTTCTCTAAGCTATGATTTTCTTCAAGATTCCTCAATTGTGTGGATTTTCAATCTATACAACTCTGGAACCTAAGACAAAGAACGCTTAGTGAAATTCCTCAAGACGCTTCTAGTCAAATTCCTCAAACTTGTTCTTTTGAAAAACCCTCTAAGAACGCATATGACCTCTCCAAATTCCTCGCAACTACACTCTGTTCACAGGTATAAATGTCCGCTGCTGAATCACTAGGTTCTCATCAACTTAAGTCATTTGCAGCGTTCCTCGAAGAAAAGTTGCAAACTTCTTTAGAGAATTCGATTGTTCAAATTCCTCAACCGAAGAAAATGGCAGATGGAAAGAAGCCACAGAAGGGAGGAAAGAAGCCTGAGGTCATGACTGCGTTTGAGATCCCTGAGGACATTTACGTAGGCTATTGCACACCTGATGAAGCCAAGTTTGGTAAGGAGAACAAGAATCAGCGCAAAGTGCGCATACAGAGGATTGAAAGGAGATGGGCACGAGAATGGAGGGAGTACAGGTATGTAACTCCCAAGAACATGAAGAAATTCACACTCAACCCTCCATGCCCAAGACCTCCATTGGCACCAGGCCAATTGGCAGATCCCACTAGCCTCAAGCGCGGTGAGGACTATCCTACTGAATGGGCTAGGCGCCAGTCCAAACTAGCCAAGCAAGCAAAAGAAGCAGTGAGGAAATTCAATGAAGATTCTGCTGCAGCTGCTAACACTGCTGAGGCCTCTGGTAGTAAGCCCAAGAAGGCTATGCCTAAGAAGCCCGCTCACAAGCCAAGTGCTTCTCCTTCAATGCCCTCATGGCCGAGTTCCTCTTCAATGCCCTCACGACCAGCATCTTCAAAGCCCTCACGGCCAATTCCTTAGTCTGCTCCTCCTCCTCCGACCAAGTCTTTAGCTGCTCCGACAAAATCTTCGGCACCTGTGCATCTTGCCACGTGCCAAAGGACTCAAGGCTTCTCTATTGCCTCAGGAGCATCTGCAAGCTCCTCTGCTGCTCGAAATTCCTCAGCTGGTCCATCCTTGCTGAAGAAAAAGTCCACTGCTGGAGGAGGCACTCGCCCAAGTCCTCACAAGAAGCAGGTAGCCTTCCATGTGTCATCTGATGATGATGAGGCTGACGATGAAGAACTTGCCGAAATCATCAGAAATAGTCAAGCTAGGGCCGCTAGAGCCAAAGGCAGCAATGTGCCACTGATGTTGGATCCCAAGCTGATCCTTGATTTCATTGACTTATGGCACAAGGACCCCAACACGCCTTTGCCGGAGTTGAACCCCACTCCTGGTCAAAGCCATGTCCTCACTGCCTTCATTGAGGAAGAAAAATGGAAATTTGAACAAGGCAGAAGTCTGAAGAAAGCGCAGTACAAGAAACAGTGCTACCTCAAGGACAATGTCCTCACTCTCACCCCTGATCAGCTTCTTGCCTTGCAAGCTGAAATCAAGCAACTGAGCGATGAATTTGATCGCTATTATGCTGATTGGAAGGGCACCAAGGTGCGTTTCATCAATCTGACGAAGAAATTCACTTCAAGTGCTGCTACACCTGTGCACATTGAAGTTACTCAGGCTGAGGCATCTGCTCAGCCTACTGAAGAAAATGCCAGCACCGCTGATAACGATCAGGCTGCTGAAGACAATGAGAGTGCCAAGGCTAATGACTCCATTCCAGCCGCTGAAGATATTGCCAGGGCATCCACTAGTGGTGCGCGTGAAGAAAGTGAACAAGTCAGGGCAACTGCATCAGTTGCGCCTGAGGAAAATGAACATATGCCCTCTGCACCGCCTGCGCCTACACCAACTCCAATCCTTCCATCTGCATCAGATGCGAAGAAGACCAAGGCTGCAGAACGTGCAGCTATGAAGAAAAGGAAGGCATCAGCTTCATCAAATTCTTCAGCTCCGAAGAAGATGAAGACTCTGATCAGTTCAATTGACAATCCAATTGATGCTGTTCCAGTTTCATCTATGCCATCAAAGGACCTTGTTCCTTTTGATGAAGACTATGTGATTCCTGATGAATCCGATGAAGAAACTCCTTCTGCTGCTTCTTCAGAGCAGAAGGACAAAGAAATTGAAGTGGACAAGATCCCTTCAACCCCAATCATTTCCTCACCTTTGCCTCAGTTTACTGCTGAAGAGGCAGGTGTTGAAGAAATTGAAGAGGAGGATGTGGACATTGGTTGTACCACTCCGGTCCTCAATGATGAATTTTGGGACAGTCAGCATCCAAACTCCCCAATGCTCACTCCTCTCCAAGCTATTCCTCAGTCCCCTGCTACCACTGAAGTACAAATGGGATCTGAAGAACCTCATGCAACCCCAAATGTTCATGAAGAAATTCCAGCCACTAGTGCTGAAGAAATTGTCAATGATGAGTTGGCAACCCAGGCTGAAATTGCTGAAGAGCCTGAAATTCCTCAGCCTGAGGAACCTGAGATTGCGATTCTTGAAGTAGTGCTGCAATTGACTGACACTCCTCTGCCCAAGCCCAAGGATCCTTTCTCGAAGAAGCAAAATTCAAGGCTGATGATTTCTTCGGCGAGCACGTGTTCTTCACTGACTTCAACCCCTATGACAATGCTCGTCTTAGAAGGAAGCATTTCTGGACTGCCAGCCAGGAAAACTTCTATTACTTAGTGTTGTACAACAAGGACAAAGTCTTTGATCATGAGCATATTCCTCATGTGGACATGGAATCCATGCCCTGCTTCTCTCAAGTCCTCAGCATGATTCATGACGCTGGCTTGCTCAATTTCTTCTCAGACATAGTTGTTTGGAATGAAGAGCTTATTCTTTAGTTCTATGCAACCTTGCATATCACAGGCGATGCTACTGACGTCAACTCATGGGTGTTGGACTAGATGACTGAAAACACTCATTACAAGGCACCAGCCACTGAATTGCTTCGGGCCTTACCAATTAGTCATCCACCTAACGACGCTTGAGGGAGTCCTGGATTAGGGGGTGTCCGGATGGCCAGACTATGACCTTTGGCCGGACTCCCGAACTATGAAGATACAAGATTGAAGACTTCGTCCCATGTCCGGATAGGACTTTCCTTGGCGTGGAAGGCAAGCTTGGCGATACGATATGTAGATCTCCTCCCATTGTAACCGACTCTGTGTAACCTTAACCCTCTCCGGTGTCTATATAAACCGGAGGGTTTTAGTCCGTAGGACGAACAACAATCATACCATAGGCTAGCTTCTAGGGTTTAGCCTCTAGATCTCGTGGTAGATCTACTCTTGTACTACCCATATCATCAATATTAATCAAGCAGGAGTAGGGTTTTACCTCCATCGAGAGGGGCCGGACCTGGGTAAAAACATCGTGTCCCTTGTCTCCTGTTACCATCCGCCTAGACGCACAGTTTGGGACCCCCTACCCGAGATCCGCTGGTTTTGACACCGACATTGGTGCTTTCATTGAAAGTTCCTCTGTGTCGTCACCTTTGGGCCCGATGGCTTCTTTGATCATCAACCATGACGCGGTCTAGGGTGAGACTTTACTCCCTGGACAGATCTTCGTATTCGGTGGCTTTGCACTGCGGGCCAATTCACTTGGCGATCTGCAGCAAATCGAAAGCTACGCCCCTGGCCATCAGGTCAGATTTGGAAGTTTAAAATACACGGCTGATATCCGCGGAGACTTGATCTTCGACGGATTCGAGCCACAGCCGAGCATGTCGCACTGTCACGATGGGCATGATCTAGCTCTGCCACCGCACAGTGCCCAGAGCGCCGCTCAGGTGTCTGCTCTGACCCTTAGCTCGGAGCCGACTGCACCGGTCGAGGATGGGTGGCTAGACGCCGCCTCGGGGGCTGCAATCTCTACAGCGATCGAGCCGAACACCAATCTTGTCCTTCGCGGAGCTCGTGACTCCAAGGTGCCGGACTCCTTTCCGGACTCCGAATATTCCGCACCCCTCCTGACCGGACCCAATTGGGCTCCGATCATGGAGTTCACCGCTGAGGACATCTTTCAACACTCGCCCTTTGGCGACATCCTGAATTCACTAAAGTCTCTCTCCTTATCAGGAGAGCCCTGGCCGGACTATGGTCAGCAAGGTTGGGATGCGGACGACGAAGAAATTCGAAACCCACCCACCACCCACTTCGTAGCCAATGTCGACGATTTAACCGACATACTCGACTTTGACTCCGAAGACATCGACAATATGGACGACGATGAAGAAGACGAACAAGAACCAGCGCCTATAAGGCACTGGACAACCACCTCATCCCACGATGTATACATGGTGGACACACCTAAAAGAAACAATGACGAGTATCAAAAGGGCGCAACGAAGGATCGTTCCCTTGAAAAGCAATCAAAGCGGCGGCGGAAGCGCCGCGCCAAACCCCGCCTCGACAGAGACCCAACCATCGAGCAGGACAAACCGCCAGACGATGAACATGCCATCGAGCAACCGTCCGAATAGGGCAACTTGGATAGAAAAACCGAACAACCCGCCCCCGACGAAGATAATAGTCCGGACGACCTCACGCCGGACAAGTTGCTGGAGAAGAAAATTCTCCACCAAAGGCTCGTTACCACTGCGCATAGCCTGAAAAAGCAGAAGCTGAAGCTCAAAACAGCGGAGGATGCACTCAAAATCAGATGGGGCAAAGTATTCAACACCACATACAAGTACGGCGATAGTCACCACACAAAGAGCTATCCGAAGCGAAAATTACTACCAGAATTTAATGACGAGGCCTTAGAGCCCCCACGATCAAAAAACAAGGAAGCCACTAGGTCGGATAGACGACCCCACGACTGACATCGAGCGGTAAAGGGCGCCACATTCAATCCGGCACGTGATCCGTACAAGGATTCGCATCAAAAAGACGGCCCAACTAGATCTATCTATGGGCCAAGAAAGCAAGCTCCAGTAAGCAATACAACGCAACAAATATCCGAACATCGCGGCACACCCAAATACAGGGGCGCCACACATCCCCTATGTTTCACTAATGAGGTACTGGACCACGAATTTCCAGTGGGATTCAAGCCCGTAAACATAGAGGCATACGACGGAACAACAGACCCTGGAGTCTGGACTGAGGATTATATCCTCCACATACACATGGCTAGAGGAGATGACCTCCACGCCATAAAATACTTACCCCTCAAGCTCAAAGGGCCAGCCCGGCATTGGCTTAAAAGCCTTCCTGAAAACACCATAGGAAGTTGGGAGGAGCTTGAGGATGCTTTTCGGGCAAATTTTCAGGGGACCTATGTCCGACCTCCGGATGCAGACGATCTAAGCCACATAACTCAACAACCCGGAGAATCAGCCCGGAAACTCTGGAACAGATTTCTTACTAAAAAGAATCAGATAGTCGACTGTCTGGACGCCGAAGCCCTAGCAGCTTTCAAGCATAGCATTCGAGACGAATGGCTCTCCAGAAACCTCGGCCAAGAAAAGCCAAGAACAATGTCCGCATTGACAAGCCTCATGACCCGCTTTTGCGCAGGAGAGGATAGCTGGTTGGCAAGAAGCAGCACCAGCGACCCAAGTACATCCGAAGTCAGAGATGGAAACGGGAAACCGCACCGTAACAAGGAACGGCGCCGGATCAAGGATAACAGCCCGAAGAGCACGGCAGTCAACGCCAGATTCAAAAGCTCTCGGCAGAATCAGAAAAAGCCGCCCCCAAAGATAATAGGGACGAGCTATCTAACCTCAACAAAATCTTGTACAAAATATGCCAAATCCACAGTACTCCCGGCAGGCCTGCAAACAACACCCACAGAGATTTTTGGGTCTTCAAGCAATCTGACAAACTCAACGCCAAACACAAGGGGCTCGACATACCAAGCGAGGGTGACGACGAACCCCACAAGCAGAGCACCGGAGACCAAAAGAAGTTCCTACAAAAAGTCAAAACGGTAAATTCACTTCATGTGACAAAAGGGGAAAACAGAGTGGCGCCTACGGAGATACGCGCCATACGGGCTATCCCAGAGGAGTCCCGCCACTGGTTGTTACAACCAAACACCTTCGATCATCAGGATTACTCTAGAGGTATCCGGAACGCAGGCTGGACTGCCTTGGTCTTAGATCCGATAATTGACGGACTCCACTTTACACAAGTCCTAATGGACGGCGGCAGTGACCTAAACCTGCTATATCAGGACACAATCCGCAAAATGGGGATAAACCCAGCAACAATTCGCCATGGCAACACTTCCTTTCAAGGAGTCACGCCAGGCGCAGATACCCATTGTATGGGTTCCCTCTCGTTAGAAGTTATGTTCGGGCCCCCTGACAACTTCTGAAGCGAAAAGCTAACCTTCCACATCGCCCCATTCATAAGTAGCTGTCAAGCACTGCTGGGGCACGAAGCTTTCGCCCGCTTTAACGCAATACCGCATTATGCATCCCTTACATGAAAATGCACGGTCCACGAGGCATCATCTCATTAAAGGGAAATATCAAGTGCTCCTTGAGCGCGGACGATGGTGCGGCTGCCATGACAGCCACACGCTAATCCATCTTTACTAGTTAGAGCACCTAAATAGGTCGTTCACGACCCCGGACATGGCTTGACGAGTCTGGCGTACAGATACAAAGGCTTAATAGACGCATACCCCCGCACAAGGGGCTCCATGCGTTTACACCAAGAGACAATAAAGCTCAATTCTACCCATTTTTTGTATTATACTTTGTTTATTTTAACACAGATTTCTCGCACGATTGTTTTCCACTAAGTTCCTCTCTTTTGTAGATGAACACCGTGCTATACCCGTCAAGGATACGGCACAACGGAGACACAGGCGCAGACGTGCAGTAGGGACCCGTTTCAAGGATTCTTTTCAGATTAAGACCCTGCGTAAACCTTTTTGCTGTCTCATGTTGATAACACCCCCCGGTCTTCTGCAATAACCGAGGAGGAGGCTAGCGTCTTGGCATGTGGCCACGCCAGAATTTTGCGCGTACCTGGACACCAGGGGCTTCTTACCAAGGGCTTTTGTTCGGCCCGTTTTCATAAAGACCGAATACCTTAGGGAGTGTTCGGCGTCGCGAGTTTGGCCTTATATGCATTAGCTCCGAATCATGTCTTTGGTCAAATGTTGGGTTTGCCCGGCTCCTGTATTTTTCTGCCTTATGTTCCGCTCTATCGGCTAAGGCGGCACCAGGAGAACTACTGCGATTGTGCCCCGGTTCGGCCAGGCGAGCACCTTAGTAGAGAAAGTCGAAAACTGACTGTCATGATATAGCGAGAGACTGGTCAACCACTCAATGACTTGCCGGAATCTCTAGGATTCCCCCGCATTAACGAAGGGCCGTTTCCCGGTCAGGCACACACGCGCCCCGAATTCGGGCGAGCGCGGTGCCCCTAGGGGCTATTCAGTAGCCCCACTGTCAAACTCCTATGGCTAAGTGAAAGTGATAAAGCATTATAGTCCGGTTGCCTAGTTCGTTGCGCTATCACCTCCTTTATAGGACCAAGACATTGGATCAAGTATGAAAATGTGCATTCTGCGAACACCCCTGCATTATATGCGTGGGGGCTGAAGCCAGTGACTGCCATCTTTCAGGTTATATACACATATACATCAATGGCCGCACAGGAGGCATTTTATTTCTTGAAAGCACAAGTATAAAAAGCTTTTATATTCCATCAAAACATTGTTTTACAATAGCACATGTTATTCGAACACAACATCCTTCGAGCACTGCGTCTCTATTAAACGAGCGCCCTGCAGAACTTCCTCAAAGTAGTGCTTGGCAGGTACTCGGCTTTCGTCCGAATCCTGGGATGCAACAACACTGGCCTTCATATCCGCCCAATATGTCTTGACACGGGCAAGAGACATCTGTGCACCCTCTATGCACGCTGACCTCTTCACTGCATCAATATGCGGCACCGTACCAAGGAATTGCTGCACCAAGCTAAAATAACTCTTCGGCTCTGGCCCCTCCGGCCACAGACGACTCGCGAAGTACCTCATGGCGAGTCCGGATAACCTGTTCAGCTCCGCCCAAGCGGCCAAACGATCGGACACCGAAAGTGAGCGCTCTAGATTGTGGAACTGCGACCAAAAAAGTTCTTCCAATTTATGGTCATCCAGACCCCGGAAGTGTTCGGTCGCGTCCATGGCACTCGCTGCCAAATCCAGATAATTGTTTGCCACACTCCACTTCCGGTCCAATGGAGCATACTTAGGATCCCCGAACTTCATCCGCAGCATATAGGACTTTCCAGCCGCAATATCTCCGGCCTGACGTAGTTCCTCCTTCACAGCTCTCATTGCAGAGCGAGTGTCCTTGGCCTCGACAGTGACCTTTTCTAGGTCCTTCTGTGCCACCCTATCTTCTTTTTCACGAAGCTTACAATGGTCGGCAGCATCCTTCAATTTTATAGCCATCTCGGCCATTTCTTTCTTGCTCTGGCAGTGAGCAGCCTGTTCGGCTTTTAGCTCTTCAGCTGCTTTAACGGCAGCCGCATCGCTTTTCCTCGCTTGATCCTTGGCTCGGGCAAGTTCCGCCCGAAGGTTCTCCACGGCAGCGGCACCATCTGCATTAAGCACATATATTATAAGGTACGAGCATCAAGCTCCTCTTCCCCGATGTCTTTGGAGACATTACATACCTTGTGCCTCATCTAGCCGCTCATTTACAAGTGCGATGTCGGCATCTGCCACGTCAAGTTGCCGCTTTAGCTCGACAAATTCATCAGTCCGGCTAGCCACCGAACACTCGCCACCTACATAGGAAAGGTGACATATTATATTTGGAATTATGATCCTCTGTGCGCCGTCATTTTTGACAACACACAGAGTCTCAGGGGCTACTATCTATATAGGGCACATTTTATATATGCAGCTCTACCAAAAGGTACATCTTTTCGCGTACCTCAAAACCTGTCAGCAAACTCCTAGCGGCCTCATACAATCCGCTTTCTGCGGATACAATCCTTCTAATCACCATGTTCATCAACACACTGTGTTCTTCTGAGATAGATGCTCGCCCGAGCAGATCCTTCAGCTCCTCCGACCGTGCACCAAAAGGTGTCGGACTAGTCCGATGACCTTTTTTAAGGTCCGGATTTGGAAAAACCCTCCGAGACGACACCTCGGGGTCGCCCGCCTCGCAAGACGGTACAGCTGGGGGAGGCGTTTCGCTCTCCATCATCTCCGGACAAAGATCCCCTGAAGATGAGCTCTGCTGTGAAGGGTTGAGATCTGAACTACAAGGTAAAATTTCGGTTATCTTCCTCAGAAACAAAACAGGGATGTCTCTTATTTTAAAGACCCCTCTCTTTTACTTACGACTTGGTGGAGAGCTGATCCCCTTGGGGGCGTAATGCAGCCGGGCCACCCTCCTTTGAGGCCTCTGATGAAGATTTCTTCCCCCGCTTTAGCCGTAGTGGAGCTGATCCCCTTGACCCTCTGACGAAGATTTCTTCCCCCGCTTTGAGGCCATCGCCTCCGGGTCTTCAGAGGCGGTCCTCTTCTTTCCCTGGATAGAGGAATTCTCGATTCCTCCTTTCCTGACAGCCTCCTTCGCGGAGGCGGTATCTTCTTTGTTCCCCTCTTTGCCTTCTTCCAAAGGCGCAATCTCCAGCATCCTGGTCAACACGGGATCCGGTGTGGTCTCAGGGAGGTTGACCGGACACCTGATAAGCTTTGCTTTTTGCTATCCACTCCTGTTTAAAGGATAGCTCTTTTAAGGGCAGTTTTATGATAAATGTACGGATAGCGTGTCCGGGTACAGGGCTGCTTACTTGAGTGTCCGGCCAATTGCATCTCAGACCTGCGTCCTCGGACAAGTCTGGACACATTGTGTCAGGACCCCGACTCGATGTCACATCGATCTAGCCGGTAACACTTCATATCACTTTGCGGCCTCACGCACGGTATTCCCACGGGTGTCGCCTCACCTTTGCCCGGGACTGTTTGCGCCTTTTGGCTCACGTATATGATAGTGTCGCTAGCATCCATATGATAAAGAGCCCGGGCTGACATGACTAGTCGTAAACCCAAAGTGGCACAGACTTACAGGGACAGGCATCCATGACCCAGCTTCGAACATGTCGGTCATCAGCAAGTGGGTCCGGGCTGTAGCACTGGGCTAGCAGGACTCCGGTAAACCGGGCTGTAGCGGGCTAACAGGACTCCGGTACTCAAAGCGTGACATTTCCCCCAAGGGACAGACACAGGAACGAAGAAGGACACATGCCGGCCAGCCTAAGTGTTCCAGAGCAGTAGCAAGCTACCATGGCTCAGCGGTAACACTAGGAGACATTTCCCGGTAAGAGAGGCTACTAAAGATAAACAACTAGATAGTCAGATCCCACACATACCAAGCATTTCAATCATACACACAATATGCTCGATATGTGCAAATACAACGAAGCATCACAACATGACTCTATGACACAAGTACTTTATTTAAGGCTCAGGGAGCCATACATATCATACACAAAGGTACGGATCTCACGACCCAACATACAAGTCATACAGTCATACAAGCCAACAGCGGAAGTACTTTGTCTGGGTACAGACAACTAGTAAAATAAAAGAGGCTTGGAAGCCTAACTATACTACGTGGTCCATCACAAGCTCAGGGTCACCACCTGGGTCTTTAGCCTACTCGTTGATGTCAACGTCTACATAGAACCCATCAGAAGGGGTTGCAGCGTCTTCTGTAAAAATGTAGATTATAGCAACATGAGTACAAAGGTACTCAGCAAGACTTACATCAGATCCTACATACATGCATAGTATCAAGAAGGGTCGGTGGAGTTATTGCAGCAAGCCAGCTTTGACTCTTGGCTAGACTATCCTACGATACTCCAACTTGAAATAGTTTTGCGCACACGAGTCCACTACTCACCACTTCAATACACTACCGAGGATCCACCTCCGTCTTCCTCTCAGCACTCACACTTATCTTGAGGCTTTTAATAGTTTCCATTTACTTGTCTATGAACTGTATAGGCAACCAAGTAGTCCTTTACCGCGGACGCGGCTATTCGAATAGATCATGATAACCCTGCAGGGGTGTACTTCTTCATACACGCTCTCACCTCTTACCGTCGCTTACACGACATGTACTCGGCAACCTTCAAGCGGAAGCCCAACGTGGGTGTCGGCCACGACCTACCTAATCACCTAAGCCTCCAGTCCAGGTTTATCGCCTATTCAGGTTCCATCCGCAGGGAGTCCGGCCGAGGTTTCCCATACGGCCCCGAACGATGTGAACAGGGTTCCCGAGATACCTAACGGGTATTCGGTACACCGTGCCACGTACCTACCGCATCACAGCCCACCCCTACGGTCAGCGCTGTCCACGGCCTCCAGTAGGCTACAACACCAGAAACTACTTGCAACTCCTGGACGGAGAACTAGGGTGAATAAGAAGTCGAGAGGGTCCATTGGTTTCGGGCCCAATGCATGGTAGTAGCTGATTCTTAAATCACACATACAGATCTCAGTGCTTAAGGTCGGCTTCAATGAAACAACCCACCATGTACTCCTACATGGCCTCTCATCGATACCTTTACCAAATCGTGTTCACCACACCACTCTCATTACCGACATAATCATTTCACTCTAGCCCATCACCCAGATGAACCAGACCTGACACGACTCTAAGCATAGCAGGCATAGCAAGGTAGGAACAACACATACATATGGCTCAATCAACTCCTACACAAGCTAGTGGGTTTCATCTAGTTACTGTGGCAATGACAGGTCATGCAGAGGAAATGGGTTCAACTACCGTAGCACACAGCAGTTTGAATCGCGTTGTCTTAATGCAGTAAAAGAGAGCAGGAGCGAGAACATGGGATTGTATCGATATGATCAAATGGTTGGTTGCTTGCCTGATGGTTCGTTGCACGGATACGGTTCTTCGTTAGGGTAATCACGGTACTCCTCGGGGACAGATCCTGTCGCAAAGGACATCGATACACAAACAGCACCAAACAATATGCAACAATATGATGCATGCATGAAACATGGCAATATGAGTGTGTTGGGCTAATGCAACTAAAACCAGAAGGGTTTGAACAAATTTGAATCAAGGATTCAAATTTCAAATTCAAATATGGCCTTTTAAAGTGCCTTTTCTTGTTCTGATTAAAACATCAACTTAACTTGTTTGATCATGCATGGAAATGGTACAGATGGATAGATTGGATTTTTCTGATCATTTTTCATATATAATTTGTCCAATTTGGAGTTACAGAATAAAAGTTATGAATTTTTGAAGTTTAATTAATATTCTGGAATTTCCTGATTTAATTTAAATCCAGAAATTCAATTACTGCGTCAGCCTGACGTCAGTGTGACGTCAGCAGGTCAACTGCGGCTGGCTGAAGTCAAACCTGACGTGTGGGGGCCACACGTCAGTGACAGGGGGGGTTAAACAGATTTAAATTAATTCTAATTACTAATTAGTGGCGCTGGGGCCCACTGTCAGTGTCGGGGGGGTTGACTAACAGTAGTTAGCGCTAACCTAACCATCTGGCCGACAGGGCCCACGCGTCAGTGACCCTGGGGGGTCAAACCCCAGGTCGGTGAAGTCAAACCCCACCGGCGACATGACGCCGGCGAGATCCGAGACGGCGGCAAGAGTGCTTTTTGCCATTCCGGCGACCAAATGGACGGCGGAAGGCATCTACGTGTTGCTGAGGTTGAGCCGCGTCTATTGGTGGTGGTGGTTGGACTCGGGGTGGCCGGAGTTGACGGCGGCGAGCTCGGCTGCGGCGGCCGGAGTTCGGGTGCGGTCGGGATCAGTGTTGCAGGGGGTTTGGGGAGGCGTTGGTGCGTTCTACGTGCTCCTGGTGATGTGTGGAGCACGATGGTGTGCTCGGTTGGGCGCTACGGCGACCGTGGCCACGACGGCGACATCGCCGGCGGCTTGGAGCTCTCGGTCGAGGTGGAGCTAGGGCCTAGAGGTCGGGAGAGACCAGGGAAGAAGGGGAAAACGCTTCGGGGGCTCACCGCGGTTGCAGTGGGCGTCGAAGCGGGCTCGGGGACGCGCCGGAGACGACGAATTTGACGGCGACGGTGGTCGGAGTCCGAAGAGGGGAACGGCGACGTGGCGGCGATGCAGGGCTTCCGGGGAGCTGTGGAGCGGTGGGGAGGAAGAGGGAGTTGTGGCGGAGCTTCTGAGCTGGTCGGGGGAGCGAGGGGTGGTCGGAGACGACTGCTACGGCGAACGGTGGCGACGGTGGTGTTCGGCCGTGTGAGAGAGAGAGCGAGGGAGAGGAAGGAGAGAGCCGGGGAGAGTGAGAGAGAGCAGGGGGGATCAGGACGGGCTGCGGGCGTCGTCCACGCGGCCAGGAGGGCGTCGGCAAGCAGGAGGTGGCCGCGCGGCCGTGCGCGCGCGAGCACGCAGCAGCTTCGGGGCGAGGGGAGGAAGACGACGGGGAGCTACAGTGCTGGGCTGGGTCGGTTGCTTGCTGGGCCGGCCAGCTGGCTGGGCCGCACAGGTAAGTCTTCCCCTTTCTTTTCTGTTTTCTGTTTTATTTAATATATCTGCAACTTTGTTGAATTAAATAAAATACCTAGGCAACTCCAAAAATCACCAAACTACTCCTGGTCCATAGTTGGATTATTTCCAACATGAAACATTTTAGTTTGGAGATATTTGAGCATTTAAATATTCTATATAATTTTAAATGCCCAAATTCAAATACTTATGACTTAATTCAAAAACCCTAGGATGGCCTAGGAAAATGTGCACCACTTTTGGCAGAGGTTCTGAACCAAGGCAAAAATGATGGGCATTTTAGAAGGGCATTTCAGGTTCATTGAAAAATTATTTTAGTAACCCTAGTTGGTTTCAGAGGGGACTGGGGGTTCTGTCATCCCCATTTCAAGTTTCTGATGAATGAGTAAACATGATGCAACACTCTAATGCATGACTAGCTAGGGTGTGACAACTCACCCCCACTCAAAAGAATCTCGTCCCAAGATTTGGGTTCCTCCGAGAAGAAGGCGGGATACTCGAGGCGAAGACGATCCTCCCTTTCCCAAGTTGCTTCATCCTCAGAATGGTGCGACCATTGAACCTTGAGAAACTTGATGTTATGACGTCGGGTGGTACGCTCGGCCTGATCGAGGATACGAATGGGGTACTCTCGATATGTAAGATCATCTTGGAGATCAAGCGTTTCGTGGTCCACTTCACGGATAGGATCCGAGAAGCAACGCCTGAGTTGAGAAACGTGGAAGACATCGTGAACTCTGGAGAGATGCAGAGGTAGTTCCAACTGGTAGGCAACTTCTCCTCGTTTGGCAAGAATGCGAAAAGGTCCAATGTAACGAGGAGCCAATTTGCCTTTGATACCGAAACGATGGGTTCCCTTCAGAGGGGTGACCCGAAGATAAGCCTTCTCGTCAACCTCGAAAGTCATAGCCTTATGTTTTCGGTCATATTGACTCTTTTGACGAGATTGGGCTGTTTTCAACTTTTCACGAACGATACGAACTTGTTCTTCTGCTTCCTGAATCATATCCGGGCCAAAGAATTGTCTTTCCCCAGTCTCTGACCAGTTAAGGGGTGTTCGACATCGTCGTCCATAGAGAACTTCAAAAGGGGCTTTACCCAAGCTAGATTGATAGCTGTTGTTGTAAGCGAATTCGGCAAATGGAAGGCACTTCTCCCAGTCCATTCCGAAAGAGATAACGGAGGCTCGAAGCATGTCTTCTAGAATTTGGTTGACGCGTTCCACTTGACCACTTGACTGAGGGTGGAAAGCGGTGCTAAAGAAGAGACGGGTTCCCATAGCATTTTGGAAGCTTTCCCAAAATCGAGAGGTGAAAAGACTTCCTCGATCCGAATTGATTTCCAAAGGGACACCATGGAGGGACACTATCAGGGAGATGTATAAGTCTGCCAGTTGACTAGCGGTTATACTCTCACGAACAGGTAAGAAATGAGCTACTTTGGAAAGACGATCGACCACGACGAAAATAGCATTATTCCCTCTTTTGGTTCTGGGAAAGCCGGTAATGAAATCCATACCAATTTTATCCCATTTCCATTCAGGAATAGCTAAGGGTTGAAGGGTGCCAGCAGGCCGTTGATGCTCTGCTTTTACACGACGACAGACGTCGCAATTAGCAATATACTGAGCGATTTCTCTCTTCATTCTAGTCCACCAGAACCTCTGGCGTAGGTCCTGATACATCTTAGTACTACCGGGATGAATGGTGAGAGGAGATTCATGAGCTTCCTTAAGGATTAATCGCCTTAGGTTGCGCACCTTGGGAACCACTAGTCGATCCCCGAAGTATACGACTCCTTGATCATTAACGGAGAAGCAATTCGCAATTCCTTTCTGAATGTTTCTCTTGATGCGGGAGATTCCCGGATCTACCTTCTGTGCTTTGATAATTTGATCCGTAAGGGTAGGTTTTGCCACCAAGGTGGAAAGAAAACCTTGAGGTATAATGTGAAGGTTAAGCTTCCGAAATTCCTCATGGAGAAGCGGTTGACTTTGTTGTAACATCAGGTTGTTACAATAAGATTTACGACTTAGCGCATCAGCCATGACGTTGGCTTTCCCTGGGGTATAGGTTATTCCTAAGTCGAAGTCTGTGATCAACTCAACCCAACGTCTCTGCCTGAGATTCAAATCCGGTTGGGTGAAGATGTACTTCAGACTTTGGTGATCAGTGAATATTTCGCAACGATTACCGAGGAGGTAATGTCGCCAGGTCTTAAGTGCATAGACTACGGCTGCAAGCTCTAGGTCATGAGTAGGATAATTCTCCTCATGTGGGTGCAATTGCCATGAAGCGTAAGCAATTACGTGTCGATCTTGCATGAGAATGCAACCTAGTCCTTGTCGCGAGGCGTCGCAGTAGATAACAAAGTCTTTGGAGAAGTCTGGCGGTACCAGTATAGGAGCAGAGGTCAGGCGTCTTTTCAGTTCCTGAAAGCTGTGCTCACATTGTGGAGTCCATTCGAACTTCTTATCTTTCTTGAGGAGTTCGGTTAGAGGTTTAGCAACTTTGGAGAAGTTCTCGACAAAGCGACGGCAATAGCTCGCTAAGCCTAGAAAACTCCGAACTTGCTTGACCGATTCGGGTGGAGTCCAATCAAGGACGGCTTGAACTCGCTCAGGGTTAACAGCAATACCTTTACCGGATATTACATGACCCAGATAGGTCACTTCTGACAACCAGAATTCACATTTTGAAAATTTGGCATAAAGGCGATGCTCTCGAAGTTTCTTCAACACTAGCCTTAGATGTTCGGCATGTTCTTCCTTGTTCTTGGAGTAGATGAGTATATCATCGAGATAAACTACGACGAATTTATCCAAATACTCCATGAAGATTGAGTTCATTAACCGAGAAAAGGTGGCTGGAGCGTTGGTTAAACCGAAGGACATGACGGTGTACTCGTATTGGCCATAACGAGTAACAAAGGCCGTTTTAGGAATGTCCCCGTTTCTGATTTTGATTTGATGGTAGCCCAACCTCAAATCCATCTTGGAGAAGACTGAGGATCCAGCGAGCTGATCATACAGGTCGTTGATCCTGGGAAGCGGGTATTTGTTCTTGATTGTGACCAAATTGACAGGTCGGTAATCTACAACCATTCGGTCCGTACCATCCTTCTTCTTGACGAATAGGACGGGGCAAGCCCACGGAGATGAACTAGGGCGGATGAAACCCTTTTTCAAGGATTCATCGAGTTGTTTCTTAAGCTCGGCTAGTTCTAGGGGTGCCATCTTATAAGGTCTTCTAGCAATCGGAACGGTTCCGGGGATGAGGTCTATTACGAACTCAACATCCCTGTCAGGTGGAACACCTGGCAATTCTTCTGGAAAGACATCCGGGAAGTCACAGACTACCGGCACGTCCTCAAGGTCTGGCAAGGGGCTGGCGTTAAGAGAATATAATTGTCGCTTGGCTATTCGGGTCAAGACATTGACTATCTTCCCCGAAGGATGGGTGAGTTGAACAGTCCTAGAGAAGCAATCAATTTTGGCTTGATGAGCTGACATCCAGTCCATACCCAAAATGATATTAATATCTGAAGATTTAAGGGCTATCAAAGATGCGAGAAAAACAAGTCTATCGACTTGGATTTCATTTCCATGGCTTACTCTAGAAGTTTGCCATTTGGATCCCGGAGTTTGAATTACCATAGAGGATGGCAAGTCACAGAATGCAACGTTATGCAAACGAGCATAATTTTCAGATATAAAAGAATGAGAGGCTCCTGTATCGAAAAGAACAGATGCCGGGTGGCAATTAACAAGAAGCGTACCGGGAACGACGTTGGGGTCCTCTTGAGCTTCTTCGGCAGAGATACAGTTGACATGGCCACGTGAAGCGGTGACCGGTTTAGCGTGGAATACTTTCCCTGTCGGCTTGCCACGGCCAACAGATTTAGCAGATTGATTGGGGTTGGTCTGGGGGCATTCACGCATATAGTGACCAGATTCCCCACACTTGAAACAAGTCACGAAACTGGTACGTGGAGGAGCATTGTTAGATGGACCCCCATAAGGCTTGGCCGGTGCAGACTGTTGAACAGGGCGAGGCGCCTGGAAAGATGGCCTCGGTGTGAACCTGGGTGGCAGGGCGGTGTTGGGTACCCACACGCGGCGCTTCTGAGGACCAGCACCGGATGAGGAACCCATGTCACGTCCATGCTTGCGTGTTGCGTCATAGTCAGTCTGACCAGTTTCAGCACTGATGGCTTTGTTGACAAGTTTCGAAAAAGATGTGCACTCATGCAGACGGAGGTCGCGGCGAAGCTCAGGACTAAGGCCCTTACGGAACCTTGCTTGCTTCTTGGCGTCAGTAGACACTTCCTCAGTTGCATATCGGGCGAGATTACCAAACTCTCTGCTATAGACATCCACAGAAAGTCGGCCTTGGGTGAAACTGCAAAATTCTTCACGTTTACGGTCCATGAGACCCTCCGGAATGTGATGTTCACGGAAAGCCTCGCTGAACTCAGCCCAAGTAGTGACATGGCCCGCTGGGCGCATAGCTCCATAATTCTCCCACCATAGACTGGCGGGGCCTTCAAGATGATATGCGGCAAAGGTGACCTTGTCAGCCTCCGCTACCAGCGCAGAACGCAGCTTGTGAGAGATACTGCGAAGCCAGTCATCAGCGTCGAGAGGCTCGACGGAGTGGTGGAACGTGGGTGGATGTAATTTGATAAAATCACTAAGTGACACCACGTTAGCCCTCTGATGGTGTGCTGTATTCTGTTCAATACGCTCCAACAAACGGTTTGTCTCCCGCTTGTTTCTCTCAGCTTCCATCATCACCTCGGCTAGTGAAGGAGGATGAGGCAGATTTTCATTCCTGGCTTCACTGCCTTCGGCCTGCTCTTGGGAAGCAGGGTTGGCGCGCGTGTTGACCATCCTAGGTAAACAAGACAATGATTTAGTCAGAATGATAAAATTCCGACATAGGATACATAAGGTAAGGAGTAACTCGGAATGCAAGATGATCATCCGTATGACATGGTAGATACAGAAACTGCTTCTTTATTCCATCGTCATACACACCATACAAGGTTTAGTACAAGACCAAACAAAGTACTATTACGGTGAGAAAAGGATTACATCTCATCGGAGGCATTCCAAGCTCCTATACATTATTTTTCTACATCTCCGGAAGGAGTACAAACTAGGTCATATCCCACGAGTCACGCGGAAAGATAGACGACACAGCTAGTGCGAACTAGGGATACTATCACTAACTCAGACCGATCCGTAGTAGTCCTCGTAGAAGTCACCTCCATAGCCTGGAAGCTCAACATGTTCATCCGGAAACAGACGATCTCGCAGAGCTTGTGCACCATAGGGGCTAGGATGAGGCCTTGGACCAACAAACGGTGGCCTGCGGGGACCGCGAGGTGGGGTGATGCCTCCTACATCACGCCAAACCATCACGTCTGGCAGAGCAGATCTCACAGGATAGAGATCGCGCATATCTGAATATCCAGCTTGCACCGCCGGTGCGAACCGAGTCAAAGTGGCCCAGTGGTCAGCACGGGTATTGAAGAGCTCTAACCTTAAGGCCCGATTTTCACGGTCCTTATCCTCGAGCATCTCAGCAGTGGTGCGAGTCCGTGAATCCTCCTGAGTGGAATCAGCATAGATAGCCTGGAGATACCCTTGTGCTCCCGGAAGTGATCCTGGCATATACCGGAAATCAGAGTCCCGAAATAAACCAGATCTGACTCGCATAATGGTCATCATGGAGTAGGCAGCATCCTGCACAGCCATCTCAATAGTAACCCCGAGTCCATAGGAACAGTGAAGAGGCTCGGTGGATCCAGGATAAGATGGAAATATCCTGACAGTGCAGAGATACTGGCTTTGATTGAAGTCCCGGAATTGCTCTTTGACCGTGTACTCGGGATACCAGCGATATCCAGCCTCAGTCATTACCCTGACCAACTTAGCAGTATGGCCGGGTACATCTAGGCATCGAGTCAGGCGAACCACTTGATTGAGGTCGCGAGTGGCCATCTGAAAGCACAGTTATAATGCAAAGGCATTAGAATTTCTAGCAAAATTTCGGCAGCATAACAGCTGTAAATGCTCAAAAAGGATTTTGAGACATTTGACAAAGGATTTCGTACACACTCAACATCATCATATCAAAGTTCTGAAACCATGTTGGCAACATAATGTGGTAGTAGAACTGAACTAGGCTTGTATCCATCAAACTTATAAGGTACTACTGATTAGTAACTCGTGATCCTGATAGAGAGAGCAGATCCTAATTCCTTAACCCCCGGTGGAAGAATGGACTGACTCAGATCAGAATGTCATAAGGTATAAGGAGTAAAAAGAGCCTTACGTTCCAACCCACAAACAATTCCCCTACATATAACTAAAGAATTTCTAGACTCAACATCGACCAGTTTGGCTTGGAGAACCTACAGGCAGTCCGGCTCTGATGCCAACGCTGTCAGGACCCCGACTCGATGTCACATCGATCTAGCCGGTAACACTTCATATCACTTTGCGGCCTCACGCACGGTATTCCCACGGGTGTCGCCTCACCTTTGCCCGGGACCGTTTGCGCCTTTTGGCTCACGTATATGATAGTGTCGCTAGCATCCATATGATAAAGAGCCCGGGCTGACATGACTAGTCGTAAACCCAAAGTGGCACAGACTTACAGGGATAGGCATCCATGACCCAGCTTCGAACGTGTCGGTCATCAGCAAGTGGGTCCGGGCTGTAGCACTGGGCTAGCAGGACTCCGGTAAACCGGGCTGTAGCGGGCTAACAGGACTCCGGTACTCAAAGCGTGACATTTCCCCCAAGGGACAGACACAGGAACGAAGAAGGACACATGCCGGCCAGCCTAAGTGTTCCAGAGCAGTAGCAAGCTACCATGGCTCAGCGGTAACACTAGGAGACATTTCCCGGTAAGAGAGGCTACTAAAGATAAACAACTAGATAGTCAGATCCCACACATACCAAGCATTTCAATCATACACACAATATGCTCGATATGTGCAAATACAACGAAGCATCACAACATGACTCTATGACACAAGTACTTTATTTAAGGCTCAGGGAGCCATACATATCATACACAAAGGTACGGATCTCACGACCCAACATACAAGTCATACAGTCATACAAGCCAACAGCGGAAGTACTTTGTCTGGGTACAGACAACTAGTAAAATAAAAGAGGCTTGGAAGCCTAACTATACTACGTGGTCCATCACAAGCTCAGGGTCACCACCTGGGTCTTTAGCCTACTCGTTGATGTCAACGTCTACATAGAACCCATCAGAAGGGGTTGCAGCGTCTTCTGTAAAAATGTAGATTATAGCAACATGAGTACAAAGGTACTCAGCAAGACTTACATCAGATCCTACATACATGCATAGTATCAAGAAGGGTCGGTGGAGTTATTGCAGCAAGCCAGCTTTGACTCTTGGCTAGACTATCCTACGATACTCCAACTTGAAATAGTTTTGCGCACACGAGTCCACTACTCACCACTTCAATACACTACCGAGGATCCACCTCCGTCTTCCTACGGAAGAGCCATCCTCGGCACTCACACTTATCTTGAGGCTTTTAGTAGTTTCCATTTACTTGTCTATGAACTGTATAGGCAACCAAGTAGTCCTTTACCGCGGACGCGGCTATTCGAATAGATCATGTTAACCCTGCAGGGGTGTACTCCTTCATACATGTTTCCACCACTTAGCGTCTGCACACGACATGTGCTCGGCAGACTTCAAGCGAAAGCCGACGTGGGTGTAGACCACGACCTACCTAAACACTTAAGCCTCTAGTCCAGGTTTATCGCCTATTCAGGTTCCATCCGCAGGGAGTCCGGCCGAGGTTTCCCATACGGCCCCGAACGATGTGAACAGGGTTTCCGAGATACCTAACGGGTATTCGGTACACCCGGCCACGTACCTACCGCATCACAGCCCACCCCTACGGTCAGCGCTGTCCACGGCCTCCAGTAGGCTACAAACACCAGAAACTACTTGCAACTCCTGGACAGAGAGCTAGGGTGAATAAGAAGTCGAGCGGGGTCATATTTCAGGGCCCAATGTATGGTAGTAGCTGATTCTTAAATCACACATACAGATCTCAGTGCTTAAGGTCGGCTTCAATGAAACAACCCACCATGTACTCCTACATGGCCTCTCATCGATACCTTTACCAAATCGTGTTCACCACACCACTCTCATTACCGACGTAATCATTTCACTCTAGCCCATCACCCAGATGAACCAGACCTGACACGACTCTAAG
This sequence comes from Triticum dicoccoides, assembly GCF_002162155.2. Taxonomy (NCBI): domain Eukaryota; kingdom Viridiplantae; phylum Streptophyta; class Magnoliopsida; order Poales; family Poaceae; genus Triticum; species Triticum dicoccoides. The sequence goes on from NC_041391.1 coordinate 64,319,933, forward strand.
CATAGCAGGCATAGCAAGGTAGGAACAACACATACATATGGCTCAATCAACTCCTACACATGCTAGTGGGTTTCATCTAGTTACTGTGGCAATGACAGGTCATGCAGAGGAAATGGGTTCAATTACCGTAGCACACAGCAGTTTGAATCGCGTTGTCTTAATGCAGTAAAAGAGAGCAGGAGCGAGAACATGGGATTGTATCGATATGATCAAATGGTTGGTTGCTTGCCTGATGGTTCGTTGCACGGATACGGTTCTTCGTTAGGGTAATCACGGTACTCCTCGGGGACAGATCCTGTCGCAAAGGACATCGATACACAAACATCACCAAACAATATGCAACAATATGATGCATGCATGAAACATGGCAATATGAGTGTGTTGGGCTAATGCAACTAAAACCAGAAGGGTTTGAACAAATTTGAATCAAGGATTCAAATTTCAAATTCAAATATGGCCTTTTAAAGTGCCTTTTCTTGTTCTGATTAAAACATCAACTTAACTTGTTTGATCATGCATGGAAATGGTACAGATGGATAGATTGGATTTTTCTGATCATTTTTCATATATAATTTGTCCAATTTGGAGTTACAGAATAAAAGTTATGAATTTTTGAAGTTTAATTAATATTCTGGAATTTCCTGATTTAATTTAAATCCAGAAATTGAATTACTGCGTCAGCCTGACGTCAGTGTGACGTCAGCAGGTCAACTGCGGCTGGCTGAAGTCAAACCTGACGTGTGGGGGCCACACGTCAGTGACAGGGGGGGTTAAACAGATTTAAATTAATTCTAATTACTAATTAGTGGCGCTGGGGCCCACTGTCAGTGTCGGGGGGGTTGACTAACAGTAGTTAGCGCTAACCTAACCATCTGGCCGACAGGGCCCACGCGTCAGTGACCCTGGGGGGTCAAACCCCAGGTCGGTGAAGTCAAACCCCACCGGCGACATGACGCCGGCGAGATCCGAGACGGCGGCAAGAGTGCTTTTTGCCATTCCGGCGACCAAATGGACGGCGGAAGGCATCTACGTGTTGCTGAGGTTGAGCCGCGTCTATTGGTGGTGGTGGTTGGGCTCGGGGTGGCCGGAGTTGACGGCGGCGAGCTCGGCTGCGGCGGCCGGAGTTCGGGTGCGGTCGGGATCAGTGTTGCAGGGGGTTTGGGGAGGCGTTGGTGCGTTCTACGTGCTCCTGGTGATGTGTGGAGCACGATGGTGTGCTCGGTTGGGCGCTACGGCGACCGTGGCCACGACGGCGACATCGCCGGCGGCGTGGAGCTCTCGGTCGAGGTGGAGCTAGGGCCTAGAGGTCGGGAGAGACCAGGGAAGAAGGGGAAAACGCTTCGGGGGCTCACCGCGGTTGCAGTGGGCGTCGAAGCGGGCTCGGGGACGCGCCGGAGACGACGAATTTGACGGCGACGGTGGTCGGAGTCCGAAGAGGGGAACAGCGACGTGGCGGCGATGCAGGGCTTCCGGGGAGCTGTGGAGCGGTGGGGAGGAAGAGGGAGTTGTGGCGGAGCTTCTGAGCTGGTCGGGGGAGCGAGGGGTGGTCGGAGACGACTGCTACGGCGAACGGTGGCGACGGTGGTGTTCGGCCGTGTGAGAGAGAGAGCGAGGGAGAGGAAGGAGAGAGCCGGGGAGAGTGAGAGAGAGCAGGGGGGATCGGGACGGGCTGCGGGCGTCGTCCACGCGGCCAGGAGGGCGTCGGCAAGCAGGAGGTGGCCGCGCGGCCGTGCGCGCGCGAGCACGCAGCAGCTTCGGGGCGAGGGGAGGAAGACGACGGGGAGCTACAGTGCTGGGCTGGGTCGGTTGCTTGCTGGGCCGGCCAGCTGGCTGGGCCGCACAGGTAAGTCTTCCCCTTTCTTTTCTGTTTTCTGTTTTATTTAATATATCTGCAACTTTGTTGAATTAAATAAAATACCTAGGCAACTCCAAAAATCACCAAACTACTCCTGGTCCATAGTTGGATTATTTCCAACATGAAACATTTTAGTTTGGAGATATTTGAGCATTTAAATATTCTATATAATTTTAAATGCCCAAATTCAAATACTTATGACTTAATTCAAAAACCCTAGGATGGCCTAGGAAAATGTGCACCACTTTTGGCAGAGGTTCTGAACCAAGGCAAAAATGATGGGCATTTTAGAAGGGCATTTCAGGTTCATTGAAAAATTATTTTAGTAACCCTAGTTGGTTTCAGAGGGGACTGGGGGTTCTGTCATCCCCATTTCAAGTTTCTGATGAATGAGTACACATGATGCAACACTCTAATGCATGACTAGCTAGGGTGTGACACATTGCTTGTGATCAGAAGAACAATTTGTACATCTCCACGGGCGCCGTGCCCATAAAATGTTGGAGGGCTCGCGGTCCTTCCGGATTAAATTCCCACAGGCGGAGGGGGCGATGTTTGCAGGGCAGTATGCGGCAAATCGGCATAACCTGCGCCACTACGGCTAAATTGGTATCTCTTTCTAGGAGATCTCGAATGCGTCCCTGCAGCAAGGGCACGCCCTTGGACGGCCCCCAGTTAAGCCCTTTGTTAACCCATGACACTAGCTGTGGTGGGGGACCCGAGCGAAAGGTAGGTGGCGCCACCCACGTGGTGCCACTGGGAGCTGTGATGTAAAACCACTCTCGTTGCCATAAGCTGAACTCCTCTTGAAAAGAGCCCTCGGGCCATGGAGCGTCGGCAAACTTGCTTATAATAGCACCTCCGCACTCAGCGTGCTGCCCCTCGATCGTATTTGGTTCTACCTTGAAGGTCTTAAGCCACAGTCCAAAGTGAGGAGTAATATGGAGGAAGGCCTCACATACGACAATGAACGATGACATTTGGAGGATGGACTCCGGAGCTAAGTCGTGAAATTCCATCCCGTAATAAAACATGAGCCCCCTCAAGAAGGGATTAGTCGGGAGGCCTAGCCCCCGAAGGAAGTGAGATATGAACACCACACTCTCACCGGGCTGGGGAGTGGGAATAGCCTGCCCTTGGGCAGGCAGCCTATGCGAGATTTCGCCGGTCAGATACCTGGCATCTCTCAGCTTTCGCACGTCTTCTTCCATAACGGAGGAGGACATCCACCGGCCTTGGAGGTCGGAGCCGGACATCATCGAAGGTCCGAAGCGCCTGAATCTGGAGCTTTGGGTGTTCGAGCTCGAGGCGAGAGGCGGATTTGATTGAAAGAAAGGAGTCGAGCCTTTGTCTCTTTATAAAGAGGTTGAATACCAAGAGCCCTCCCCATGACTGTTTGGGACTCACTTTCAATTGAGGGGTCATACCAATGGCACGGTTGGGTTACCCACGCCCGTATTGATGAGAATCCCGGAATAAGGGGACACGATCTCTGCTTCGACAAGACGTGCCAAGGAAACCGCCTTGCTAAACACGCTGAGGTGGAACTGTAAAACGATTCGAATAAAGGCTTGGCCATGGCGTGATGTCACACTACGGAATACGTCAGCAGATTAGATTTGTGTAAATATTATTCTCTCTACAGTGGTATGTGGAACTTATTTTGCAGAGCCAGACACTATCCTTGTGTTCAACATCTTTTATGAAGTATTCAGAGGAGGAACCCGCCTTGCAATGCCAAAGACAATTTGCGCGCCGGACTCGTCGTCATTGAAGCTTGGTTCAGGGGCTACTGAGGGAGTCCTGGATTAGGGTGTGTCCGGATGGCCGGACTATGACCTTTGGCCGGTCTCCTGGACTATGAAGATACAAGATTGAAGACTTCGTCCCGTGTCAGGATAGGACTTTCCTTAGCGTGGAAGGCAAGCTTGGCGATACGATATGTAGATCTCCTCCCATTGTAACCGACTCTGTGTAACCCTAACCCTCTCCGGTGTCTATATAAACCGGAGGGTTTTAGTCCGTAGGACGAACAACAATCATACCATAGGCTAGCTTCTAGAGTTTAGCCTCTCTGATCTCGTGGTAGATCTACTCTTGTACTACCCATATCATCAATATTAATCAAGCAGGAGTAGGGTTTTACCTCCATCGAGAGGGCCCGAACCTGGGTAAAAACATCGTGTCCCTTTTCCCATGTTACCATCCTCCTAGACGCATTGTTCGGGACCCCCTACCCGAGATCCGCCGGTTTTGACACCGACAGCGCTCGCTATCTGTATGATGAACCTAAACTTACTGATCATTATATGCAAGTGCTCATGAAGCCGCTAAAGCCAGGACAAGCTCCAAGGACAAAATTCCTCGTGAAGGAATTGCTCTATGTACCGAGGACAATCTATCACATTCTGATGAAGACCATGAGTCCCATCAAAGGCCATGACTCTTCCGATGAAGAAATTATCGGAATGATGAAGAATATGCTTTTCAATATCATGCATGGCATCCCCATAAATTATCACGATTTCTTCATGAGGACTCTGGAAAATATTGCACTTTCACCATTTGAGCTGAAGCCTTACGTGCCGTGGATCATGAGATTCCTCAGAACAAGGTCTTCACTCAACTACAAGGCAGACTTTCAGAATCACCTCAGCTACTTGCCTCCGATTGAAGTCCTCAAGCGGACAATTTCCTCATCCGATGAGAAGGGCAAGTCACCAGCTATGATCAATGAAGGCATTCGTCCATTGTATGGTCAGTTTCGCAAAGCTGCATCTTACTCCACCAATGATGACTCTGCCACACATGATTCTGCTGCTGATGCTCCAAAGTCAAGTCCTCAAGCTACTGCTCCTCGTGTGATGACTGACCGTGAAGTGCTTATAAGTCTTCACCAGAAGGTCGATCGAAATCACAAGTGGGTTAAGCGTCAGTTTGGTTCTCTTCTTCACAACATGACTGCCACACAAAATGCAGTGAAGCAAAAGCACTACTACCTCCATGAAGTATTTGATCGCACCTGGGCTATTATGTCACATTTATATGGTGAAGAAGATCTGAAGCAAATGGGCTTCAAGGAAGACTTTGACTGGTCTGCTCCTCCTCCGAAGAGATACAAGAAGGTCAAGGTTCCTTCCTTGGTGGCCAGCTCATATTCTTCATCATGCGACATGGACGAGCATGAAGACTTGGACGACACTGCAGCAGGCCCTACAACGACTCAAGACCCTGACAACACTGGCGCTCCTCCATCTACTTGATATTCTTTAGGGGCGTTAGTCCTCAGTTTCAACCCTTTTAGTCATTCTATGACAAAGGGGAGAAATTTGAGTTAGTCTTCAAGCGGTTCTATCCTATATGGGCGTTTTTTTGCTAAGTTACAACTCTCGTTCTTCTAACGACTTTGCTGGATCGAGTTGTATTCTTAAACTCTGGTGACCTGATACTTTTGATGTGTTCTCTTCTGCATGTTTTTCCTCATAATGTTAATGCACGCATGTTGAATTACATCAGTCACCATATTTCATCATGCATTTCAAATTCTTCATATTATATATCAAATGCGTGTATGAATTACAAGATATAGGGGGAGATCTCCATGATTATACTCTTCAAGTGTGCATTGCTTCAAAAGCAAATTCCTCACTATGCACATCTTCAGGGGGAGTTCTTCTATATCTTGCAATCAAATTCCTCAATATCAGTATTTACACTTCATATGTTTTCCCCGTTGAAAACTTAACCTATATTGTCATCAATCACCAAAAAGGGGGAGATTGTAAGTGCATTTAGTGCCCCTTAGTGATTTTGGTGTATTGAAGACTTATAGGTTAAGTGACTGATGCGCTTGTGAGTGTACACAGGTTTATAAGTCTATGAGGAGTTTGATATTTACAGAGAAATTCAACCCCTAAAAATGAAGTTCTTCGTCTGACGACTTTGGATATCTGAAGACTTTCTGAAGACTTTGAAAGTGAAGAAATTGGTGTGACCTTGAAGACTTGGTATTCATCCAAGGAATATGAAGCGCGAAGACTTTTGTTTTCATAGTTTCATTTTCTCTTTCTTGAGTCATAGGAAACACCGTACTGTTAAAGGGGGTCGAGGAAATACTAAGGAAAATTTTTCATGTGATGCTCAACTCAAAATCCTACACCTACCAATCCCTTCGAGTGAAGCCGTTGGAAATCTCATACAGTTCAGTCATATTCTTCAGTGACAGAGACGAAGTTCTTCTGATCTCTGAGGAATTTGTTCTGACTGAGGAGTTAGGAATTCACCAGTGTGAATTTCCTACACAGTGAGGAACATGATAGCCCTGAGGATTTTGATAGTCAAAATTCCAACCGTTGTTGTGCTACGCGCCAGCTGTTCCAAAATATCCACCCACATAACGGTCATATCAGACAAGGGCATTTATGTCTTATCATGTCGGGCTGCTCCCTAGGCTATAAATAGCCACCCCCTCAACCACTAGCTGGTTGGCTGCTCTGAGAGAAACTGACACTTGTCATTTGAGAGCAACCCATCCTCCGAGGACTTTAAGCAAAAATCATCAAGTGAGGAAATCCCAAACCCAAACCTACAAAACCCCAAGTGATTGAGCATCACTGAAGAGATTGATCCTGCGTGGATCCGACGCTTGTTTCCTTTGAAGACTGTGCTTCTTCCAGACGGTTAGGCGTCAAGGTCTAGAGCATCGAAGAGGAATTGTCACTACTAGAAAAAGGGCTATAGATGGGATTGACACTAATGGCGCACCAGACAGGTGGTGCGCCATTATTATATACTAATGGCGCACCACCTTCTGATACGCCATTAGTGTTGAAACTACTAATGGCGCACCTGGCCCAAGGTGCGCCATTAGTATCAAATTTTTTTTTTGAACTAGCGCGCCTGTCCAAACATACTAATGGCGCATCCCGAGGAAGTGCGCCATTACTAGTTGTAACTAGTAATGGCGCACCTGTCAGTAAGTGCGCCACTAATGTTGTTTTTTTATTAAATTTTCATGGTTGGTGCACCGAGGGAGAGTGCGCCATTAGTAACCTAGATTACTAATGGCACATTTATGGTTGGTGCGCCATTAGTAAGTGGGCAGCAACAAGATATTTTGGACAGCCTCTCCTCCCACACTCACTTTCTCCCCACTTCATTCTCTCCACCGCCTCCTCCTTGTCTCGGGTGCCTCCTCTTTTTCACCTCATTTCCACCATAGATTCATTCAAATTAAGTGGTTAAATTACCTTGTTTTGATAGGTAAGTAATGGGGGAAGCTATATTTATGTTGTTCTCCCTACAACAATGTGCACATGCACTTTTTATGGCCTAGCTAGATCTATGTATGTTCATGGTGTTGCATATGTTTGTGGTGTTGCATATGTGTTTGTGTTTGGAGGTGTACCGGTATTTGAAATGCGATAGTTGCCAATATTTTGCCGGAATGTTGATTCATTTCCGTTTCGGCGAGAATTTTGGCATTAAGCATTCTTTTTGGTCCTATTTTTAGGGAAGGTCATGCCAAATTTTTTTTTGGTTCTAAAATATCATTTTGCTCTACCCCGCAGGTGACCATGGTCCGCACGATGACCAAAGGCATCATGAATAGGTTTTTGAGGTCCGCGAAGGCCAAGATGCTTCAAAAGAACGAGACGGAGATAAGATGTCCGTGTCGAAGATGCAAGCTGAAGAGCCTTATTGCGGACCCGGATTCCGGGCAGGTGCGGGACCACCTGCTCTTGCGTGGTTTCATGGATGGCTATCGGTAGCAAGGTGATGAAGATGACTACGAAGTCGTCCATGGGGGTCCGGCAAGAAATGTGTCCTCTGGATTTACCGCACGTGAAATACCATGTGTGCATGAACAATTGCATCATTTATCGGGACGAGCACGCGGAGTCTACCATATGTCCGGTGTGCGGCATCACTCGATACAAGAAGAGGAAGAAAGCTCCTCGAAAAGTGGTGTGGTACTTTCCGATCACTCCTCGTCTGCAGCGGTATTTCGCGGATCCTAAGGTAGCAAAGCTCCTGTGTTGGCACGCGGATAGGGAGGAGAAGAAGCGAGAAGATGACGCAAATGATCCGGAGATAGATAAAAAAGACAAGATGCTGAGTCACCCTAAGGATGCGAGCCAATGGCAAGCGTTGAATTTTGAATACCCAGAATTTGGGAAGGATCCAAGGAACATCGTGCTGGGCGCGAGCACCGATGGAGTCAATCCGTTTGGCAGCCAGAGAAGCACACATAGCACCTGGCCTGTGTTTGTGTGGATGTACAACCTTCCCCCCTGGTTGTGCATGAAGAGGAAGTACATTCACATGAGTATGCTAATTGAAGGGCCGAAACAACCAGGGAACGACATCAATCTGTATCTGGGGCTGCTGAAGGAGGTGCTAGACACGCTGTGGAAAATGCCAGCCAATACGTGGGACGCCGCAGAGAAAGAATATTTCCCTATGAGAGCCGCACTGCTCACGATGGTGCACGACTATCTCGGTTACGGATATCTCACGGGGCAGGTAGTCCACGGATTTTCTGGATGCGTAAGGTGCATGGAGACACAACGTATCGCCAGCTAGATAGAGATCCCAGGTCTTCGAAAACCGTGTTCATGGGACATCGAAGGTGGCTTCGCGACGATGACCCGTGGAGGAAACACAAGGATCTGTTCGATGGTGAAACCAAACCCCGAAAACGCCCGTGTACGAGGAGCGGCGGGGAAATAGACAAGCTGTTGAAAAATTGGAAAGACTGCCCACTGTCGGGAAAGAAGCAAAAGGCGCCAGAGCCGGGAAAGAAGCGAAAGGCGCCAGAGCCACTGCTGAAGGTATGGAAAACGAGGTCTGCTTTCTGGGACTTGCCATACTGGAAGATCCACCGTGTGCCTCACAGCCTTGATGTCATGCATATCACGAAGAACGTGTGCGAGAGTCTGCTTGGTACCCTACTCAACATGCCAGAGAGGACCAAAGATGGGCCGAAAGCAAGGGCAGACTTGAAATCAATGGGCATCAGGCAGGAGCTTCACGCTATATATGATGATGATGATGATGATGATGATGATGATGATGATGATGATGAGGCGAAGCAGGACACATAAAGTCGTCGCAAAGGCAAAAAGGCAAGAAGACCGGAAATGACTACCCTCCCGCGTGCTTCACTCTAAGTCAGGAGGAGATCGAGCAGTTTTTCACCTGCCTCCTAGGAGTAAAACTTCCTTACGGTTACGCGGGGAAGATAAGCAGATACCTAGACCCAGCGAAGTAGAAGTTCAGCGGGATGAAGTCTCACGACTGTCACGTGCTGATGACGCAGATACTTCCAGTTGCAATCCGTGGGATCATGGACACGCACGTCCGTGAAACGCTATTTGGCCTATGCAACTTCTTTGACGTCATCTCTCGGAAGTCGATTGGCGTGAGGCAACTCAGAAGGCTACAGGAAGAGATCGTGGTGATACTATGTGAGCTTGAGATGTACTTCCCGCCCGCATTCTTCAACGTTATGGTGCATCTGCTGGTCCATATAGTGGAGGATATCATCCAACTCGGGCCGACGTTCCTGCACAACATGATGCCGTTCGAAAGGATGAATGGTGTCATCAAAGGATACGTTGGCAACATGTCACATCCAGAAGGAAGCATAGCCAGGGGCTTTCTGACCGAAGAGTGCATCTCCTACTGCACGAATTATCTAGGCATCGAGAACCCCGTTGGTCTGCCCGTCAACAGGCACCTCGGTAGGCTCGCTGGATGGGGTCACCGTGAGGGTTGCCGCGAAATGCATGTCGACTTCGAGGGTCGACTCGCCGACTTTGAAAGAGCAAACCTAGTCGCGCTACAACACATAGACATGGTTGATCCTTGGGTGGTAGAGCACAAAACCTTTATTAAGAAGACGTACAATGACCGAGGCCAACAGAGGACAGACGGAGATATACTCAAAGAGCACAACTCATGTTTCACGCGTTGGTTCAAGCAGAAGCTTCTGTCGTACCCTTTACATGAGGATTCTTCCGCGGAAGAACAACTCATATTCGCCTTGTCACAGGGCGCCGAGCACAACCTGATGACCTATGAGGCATACGATATCAACAGCTACACATTCTACACCGAGGCCAAGGACAGATACTACGGAAGGATCGAGGAGATCTGGGAGCTGAGCTATGCTGGAGAGAAGGTCTCGATGTTCCGTGTCAGATGGGCCAAGAACGTCATAAAAGAAGACCGGTATTTCACCACCATGGTTATACCCGAAGCCAAATCCAAGACCGCAGGCGCAAACGTCACCGCGAAAAATGAGCCATGGGTACTGGCTTCCCATGTGGACCAATGCTTCTTCATTACCGACCCGCCAAAGCCCAGTCGTGTTGTCGTGAGGAGAGGCAAAAGGAAGATCATCGGAATGGATGGAGTAGCCAATGAGCAAGACTTCGACAAGTACGGCGACCCGAGGATCGAACATGACGACGATGATGAAGTAGCAGCATACACCACAAGAAGAAGCAGGACCACCCTACCTAAAGGACGTCCGTTCCATAGAAGAACTCCATTTGCGAAAAAGAAGGGCAAGAAGATTGTGAAGAGATAGCTAGCTAAGATCGATTGTATTTAAATCGTAGACTTCATTTCTCGATTGTATTTCATGGGCACTTTTTGAACTATCATGAATATTTTTTAATTTCATGGACACTTGATCTCGATCCCCCTCCATCTCTATCGCTATCCCACCTCGCCAGATCCGGTCCACCGGCCGCCACCGCCGACCGCCCGCACCCTCGATTCCCCTACTCAACCGCCGCCGCCGACCCCCCGCACCCCTCCCCTACTCAACCGCCGCCGCCGACCCCCCGCACCCCCCGCACCCTCCCCCGCTCCATCGGCATGCATTACTGTTTGATGATATTTTTAAAAAAATTATTACTGTCTTATAAAAAAAATATTACTGTTATGATTTAAACAAGTTTGAACATATTTAAACACAAATAAGTATCAAACAGCATTTTAAATGCGTAAAAAAATCATGGAGCCTAGTAATCGAACCCAGGACCTCCTGGTGTGAGAACTAGCTGCTGACCAGTCAAGCTAGTAGAGAAGACTTGATGTGTATCTGGTCAGGTGGTAGATAACCTGTTGGCTCGAGCAGAAGAAAAAAAAATACTTATGGCGCACCGAGGGGTGGTGCGCCATTAGCATGTATGTACTTATGGCGCACCGAGGGGTGAGGTGCGCCATTAGCATGTTTGTACTTATGGCGCACCGAGGGATGGTGCGCCATTAGTATTGTGCCGCCCCTACTTCGTATCGATCCCCTCTTTCTCCCTCGCCCTCGCCCGCGATCCCCTTCCCCTCTCCTCTCCCGCCGCCGCCGCCCCGCCGCCCTCGACGCCGCCCCGACACCAGCGCCGCCCCGTCCACACCACCGTCGCCAGCGCCGCCCCGACACCACCGTCGCCCCGCCGCCCTC